>NW_027477862.1:0-53234 GCF_051020955.1 Megalopta genalis
AGAAAAGAAAAGAAGGTTTAGCCTCAAATCCAGGCGAAACAAATGATTTAGATTCAAATACTTGTCAAACAAACGAGTTAGCTTCAAATCCATGCGAAACACATGATGTAGCTTCAAATCAATGCGATGTATAAGGTTAGCTTCAAATCCATGCGAAACAAATGATTTAGCTTCAATAACTTGCGATATAAGTGATATAGCTTCAAATGCTGGCGAAATAAACGAGTTAGCTTCAAATCCGTGCGAAACGCATGATGTAGCTTCAAATCAATGTGATGTAGATCGTTTAGCTTCAAATCTATGCGAAACAAATGATTTAGCTTCAAATACTTGCGATATAAGTGATATAGCTTCAAAGGCTGGCGAAATAAACGAGTTAGCTTCAAATCCATGCGAAACACAAGATCTAGGTTCAAATCAATGCGATGTAGAAGGTTTAGCCTCAAATCCAGGCGAAACAAATGATTTAGATTCAAATATTTGTCAAACAAACGAGTTAGCTTCAAATCCATGCGAAACACATGATGTAGCTTCAAATCAATGCGATGTAGATTATTTAGCTTCAAATCCATGCGAAACAAATGATTTAGCTTCAAATACTTGCGACATAAGTGATATAGCATCAAATGCTGGCGAATTAAATGAGTTACATTCAAATCCGTGCGAAACACATGATATAGCTTCAAATCAATGCGATGTAGAAGGCTTAGCTTCAAATCCATGCGAGACAAATGATTTTGCTTCAAATACTTGCGGTATAAGTAATATAGCATCAAATTCTGGCGAAATAATCGAGTTAGCTTCAAATCCAAGCGAAGCACATGATGTAGCTTCAAATTAATGTGACGTAGAAGGTGTAGCTTCAAATCCAGGCGAAACAAACGATTTAGCCTCAAATACTTGTCAAACAAACGAGTTAGCTTCGAATCCATGCGAAACACATGATGTAGGTTCAAATCAATGCGATGTAGAAATATTAGCTTCAAATAAAAGCGAAACACATGATGTAGCTTCAAATCAATGCGATGTATAAGGATTAGCTTCAAATCCATGCGAAACAAATGATTTAGATTCAATTACTTGCGATATAACTGATATAGCTTCAAATGCTGGCGAAATAAACGAGTTAGCTTCAAATCCGTGCGAAGCCCATTATGTAGGTTCAAATCAATGCGATGTAGAAAGATTAGCATCAAATCCATGCGAAACGCATGATGTTGCTTCAAATCAATGTGATGGAGATCGTTTAGCTTCAAATCTATGCGAAACAAATGATTTAACTTCAAATACTTGCGATATCAGTGATATAGCTTCAAAAGCTGGCGAAATAAACGAGTTAGCTTCAAATCCATGAGAAACACATGATGTAGGTTCAAATCAATGCGATGTAGAAAGATTAGCATCAAATCCATGCGAAACAAATGATGTAGCTTCAAATCAATGCGATGTAGATTATTTAGCTTCAAATCCATGCGAAACAAACGATTTAGCTTCAAATACTTGCGATATAAGTTATATAGCATCAAATGCTGGCGAAATAAACGAGTTAGCTTCAAATCCATGCGAAACACATGATCTAGGTTCAAATCAAAGCGATGTAGAAGGTTTAGCCTCAAATCCAGGCGAAACAAATGATTTAGATTCAAATATTTGTCAAACAAACGAGTTAGCTTCAAATCCATGCGAAACACATGATGTAGCTTCAAATCAATGCGATGTAGATTATTTAGCTTCAAATCCATGCGAAACAAATGATTTAGCTTCAAATACTTGCGACATAAGTGATATAGCATCAAATGCTGGCGAATTAAATGAGTTACATTCAAATCCGTGCGAAACACATGATATAGCTTCAAATCAATGCGATGTAGAAGGCTTAGCTTCAAATCCATGCGAGACAAATGATTTTGCTTCAAATACTTGCGGTATAAGTAATATAGCATCAAATTCTGGCGAAATAATCGAGTTAGCTTCAAATCCAAGCGAAGCACATGATGTAGCTTCAAATTAATGTGACGTAGAAGGTGTAGCTTCAAATCCAGGCGAAACAAACGATTTAGCCTCAAATACTTGTCAAACAAACGAGTTAGCTTCGAATCCATGCGAAACACATGATGTAGGTTCAAATCAATGCGATGTAGAAATATTAGCTTCAAATAAAAGCGAAACACATGATGTAGCTTCAAATCAATGCGATGTATAAGGATTAGCTTCAAATCCATGCGAAACAAATGATTTAGATTCAATTACTTGCGATATAACTGATATAGCTTCAAATGCTGGCGAAATAAACGAGTTAGCTTCAAATCCGTGCGAAGCCCATGATGTAGGTTCAAATCAATGCGATGTAGAAAGATTAGCATCAAATCCATGCGAAACGCATGATGTTGCTTCAAATCAATGTGATGGAGATCGTTTAGCTTCAAATCTATGCGAAACAAATGATTTAACTTCAAATACTTGCGATATCAGTGATATAGCTTCAAAAGCTGGCGAAATAAACGAGTTAGCTTCAAATCCATGAGAAACACATGATGTAGGTTCAAATCAATGCGATGTAGAAAGATTAGCATCAAATCCATGCGAAACATATGTTGTAGCTTCAAATCAATGCGATGTAGAAGGTTTAGCTTCAAATCCATGCGAAACAAATGATTTCGCTTCAATTACTTGCGATAAAAGTGATATAGCTTCAAATGCTGGCGAAATAAACGAGTTACCTTCAAATCCATGCGAAACATATGAAATAGCTTCAAATCAATGCGATGTATAAGGTTTAGCTTCAAATCCATGCGAAACAAATGATTTAGCTTCAAATACTTGCGATATAAGTGATATAGCTTCAAATGCTGGCGAAATAAACGAGTTAGCTTCAAATCCATGCGAAACAAATGATTTTGCTTCAAAAACTTGCGATACGAGTAATACCTCTTCAAATTCTGGCGAAATAATCGTGTTAGCTTCAAATCCACGCGAAGCACATGATGTAGATTCAAATCAATGCGACGTAGAAGGTGTAACTTCAAATCCAGGCGAAAGAAATGATTTAGCTTCAAATACTTGTCAAACAAACGCGTTAGCTTCAAATCCATGCGAAACAAATGATGTAGCTTCAAATCAATGCGATGTATAAGGTTTTGCTTCAAATCCATGCGAAACAAATGATTTAGCTTCAATTACTTGCGATATAAGTGATATAGCTTCAAATGCTGGCGAAATAAACGAGTTAGCTTCAAATCCAAGCGAAGCACATGATGTAGCTTCAAATCAAAGCGATGTAGAAGGTTTAGCTTCAAATCCAGGCGAAACAAATGATTTAGCTTCAAATACATGTCAAACGAACGAGTTAGCTTCAAATCCATGCGAACACACATGATGCAGCTTCAAATCATTGAGATGTAGAAAGATTAGCTTCAAATCCATGCGAAACACATGATGCAGCTTCAAATCAATGCGATGTATAAGGTTTAGCTTCAAATCCACGCGAGACGAATGATTTAGCTTCAATTACTTGCGATATAAGTGATAAAGCTTCAAATGCTGGCGAAATAAACGAGTTAGCTTCAAATCCATGCGAAACAATGATTTAGCTTCAAATACTTGCGATATAAGTAATATAGCTTCAAATGCTCGCGAAACAATCGAGTTAGCTTCAAATCCAAGCGAAGCACATGATGTAGCTTCATATCAATGCGATGTAGATGGTTTAGCTTCAAATCCATGTGAAACAAATGATTTAGCTTCAAATACTTGCGATATAAATGATATAGCTTCAAATGCTGGCGAAATAAACGAGTTAGCTTCAAATCCATGCGAAACACATGATGGAGCTTCAATTCAATGCGATGTAGAAGGTTTGGATTCAGATCCATGCGAAACAAATGATTTTGCTTCAAATACTTGCGATATAAGTGATATAGCTTCAAATGCTGGCGAAATAACCGAGTTAGCTGCAAATGCATGCGAAAGACATGATGTAGCGTCAAATCAATGCGATGTATAATGTTTAGCTTCAAATCCATGCGAAACAAATGATTTAGCTTCAATTACTTGCGATATAAGTGATATAGCATCAGATGCTAGCGAAATATACGAGTTACATTCAAATCCATGCGAAACACATGATGTAGCTTCAAATCAATGCGATGTAGAAGGATTGGCTTCAAATCCAGGCGAAACAAATGATTTAACTTCAAATACTTGCCAAACAAACGAGTTAGCTTCAAATCCATGCGAAACACTTGATATAGCTTCAAATCAATGCGATGTAGAAGGTTTAGCTTCAAATCCATGTGAAACAAATGATTTAGCTTCAAATACTTGCGATATAAATGATATAGCTTCAAATGCTGGCGAAACGAACGAGTTAGCTTCAAATCCATGCGAAACACAAGATGTAGCTTCAAATCAATGCGATGTAGAAGGTTTGGCTTCAGATCCATGCGAAACAAATGATTTAGCTTCAAATACTTGCGATATAAGTGATATAGCTTCAAATGCTGGCGAAGTAAACGAGTTAGCTTCTAATCCATGCGAAACACATGATGTAGCTTCAAATCAATGCGATGTAGAAGGATTAGCTTCAAATCCATGCGAAACAAATGATTTAGCTTCAAATTCTTGCGATATATGTGATATAGTTTCAAAAAATGGCTAAATATTCGAGTTAGCTTCAAATCCATGCCAAACACATGATGTAGCTTCAAATCAATGCGATGTAGCTGGTTTAGATTCAAATCCATGCGACACAAATGATTTAGCTTCAAATACTTGCGATATAAGTGATATTGCTTCAAATGCAGGCGAAATAATCGAGATAGCTTCAAATCCATGCGAAACACATGATATACCTTCATATCAATGCGATGTAGATTGTTTAGCTTCAAATCCATGTGAAACACATGATGTAGCTTCAAATCAATGCGATGTAGCTGGTTTAGATTCAAATCCATGCGAAACAAATGATTTAGCTTCAAATACTTGCGATATAAGTGATATTGCTTCAAATGCAGGCGAAATAATCGAGATAGCTTCAAATCCATGCGAAACACATGATATGCCTTCATATCAATGCGATGTAGATTGTTTAGCTTCAAATCCATGTGAAACACATGATGTAGCTTCAAATCAATGCGATGTAGATTGCTTAGCTTCAAATCCACGCGGAACATACGATTTAGCTTCAGATACTTGCGATATATGTGATATAGCTTCAAATGCTGGCGAAATAGTCGAGTTGGCTTCAAATCCATGCGAAACACATGATGTAGCTTCAAATGAATGCGATGTTGAAGATTTAGCTTCAAATCCACGCGAAACAAATGATTTAGCTTCAAATACTTGCGATATAAGTTGTCTAGCATCAAATGCTGGCGAAGTAATCGTGTTAGCTTCAAATCGAAGCGAAACACATGATATAGCTTCAAATCAATGCGATGTAGAAGGTTTAGCTTCAAATCCATGCGAAACAAATGATTTTGCTTCAAATACTTGCGATATAAGTGATATAGCATCAGATGCTAGCGAAATAAACGAGTTACGTTCAAATCCATGCGAAACACATGATGTAGCTTCAAATCAATGCTATGTATAAGGTTTAGCTTCAAACCCAAGCGAAACAAATTATTTATCTTCAAATACTTGCGATATAAGTGAAATAGCTTCAAATGCAGGCGAAACAAACGCGTTAGCTACAAATCCATGCGAAACATATGATGTACCTTCAAATCAATGCGATGTAGCTGGTTTAGATTCAAATCGATGCGAAACAAATGATTTAGCTTCAAATACTTGCGATATAAGTGATATTGCTTCAAATGCAGGCGAAATAATCGAGATAGCTTCAAATCCATGCGAAACACATTATATACCTTCATATCAATGCGATGTAGATTGTTTAGCTTCAAATCCATGTGAAACACATGATGTAGCTTCAAATCAATGCGATGTAGCTGGTTTAGATTCAAATCCATGCGAAACAAATGATTTAGCTTTTCAAATACTTGCGATATAAGTGATATAGCTTCAAATGCAGGCGAAACAAACGCGTTAGCTACAAATCCATGCGAAACATATGATGTAGATTCAAATCAATGCGATGTAGCTGGTTTAGATTCAAATCCATGCGAAACAAATGATTTAGCTTCAAATACTTGCGATATAAGTGATATTGCTTCAAATGCATGCAAAATAATCGAGATAGCTTCAAATCTATGCGAAACACATGATATATCTGAATATCAATGCGATGTAGATTGTTTAGCTTCAAATCCACGCGAAACAAATGATTTAGCTTCAACTACTTGCGATATAAGTGATATAGTATCAAATGCTGGCGAAATAACCGAGTTAGCTTCAAATCCATGCGAAACATATGCTGTAGCTTCAAATCAATGCGATGTATAAGGTTTAGCTTCAAACCCAAGTGAAACAAATTATTTAGCTTCAAATACTTGCGATATAAGTGATATAGCTACTAATTCTGGCGAAATAATCGAGTTAGCTTCAACTCCATGCGAAACCAATGATGTAGCTTCAAATCAATGCGATGTTGAAGGTTTAGCTTCAAATCCAAGCGAATCAAATGATTTAGCTTCAAATACTTGCGATATAAGTGATATAGCTTCAAATGCAGGCGAAACAAACGCGTTAGCTTCAAATCCATGCGAAACACATGATGTAGCTTCAAATCAAAGCAATGTGTAAGGTTTATCTTCAAATCAATGCGATGTATAAGGTTTAGCTTCAAATCCATGCGAAACAAATGATTTAGCTTCAAATACTTGCGATATAAGTGATATAGCTTCAAATGCTGGCGAAACAAACGAGTTAGCTACAAATCCATACGAAACATATGATGTAGTTTCAAATCAATGCGATGTAGCAGGTTTATATTCAAATCCATGCGAAACAAATGATTTAGCTTCAAATACTTGCGATATAAGTGATATTGCTTCAAATGCAGGCGAAATAATCGAGATAGCTTCAAATCCATGCGAAACACATGATATACCTTCATATCAATGCGATGTAGATTGTTTAGCTTCAAATCCATGTGAAACACATGATGTAGCTTCAAATCAATGCGATGTAGCTGTTTTAGATTCAAATCCATGCGAAACAAATGATTTAGCTTCAAATACTTGCGATATAAGTGATATTGCTTCAAATGCAGGCGATATAATCGAGATAGCTACAAATCCATGCGAAACACATGATATACCTTCATATCAATGCGATGTAGAAGGATTAGCTTCAAATCCATGCGAAACAAATGATTTAGCTTCAATTACTTGCGATATAAGTGATATAGCATCAGATGCTAGCGAAATATACGAGTTGAATTCAAATCCATGCGAAACACATGATGTAGCTTCAAATCAATGCGATGTTGAAGGTTTAGCTTCAAATCCACGCGAAACAAATGATTTAGCTTCAAATACTTGCGATATAAGTGATATAGCATCAGATGCTAGCGAAATAAACGAGATACATTCAAATCCATGCGAAACACATGATGTAGCTTCAAATCAATGCGATGTTGAAGGTTTTGCTTCAAATCCACGCGAAACAAATGATTTAGCTTCAAATACTTGCGATATAAGTGATATAGCTTCAAATGCTGGCGAAGTAATCGAGTTAGCTTCAAATCCATGCGAAACACATGATGTAGCTTCAAATCAATGCGATGTAGAAGGTTTAGCTTCACGTCCATGCGAATCAAATGATTTAGCATCAAATACTTGCGATATAAGTTATATAGTTTCAAATGCTGGCGAAGTAAACGAGTTAGCTTCTAATCCATGCGAAACACATGATGTAGCTTCAAATCAATGCGATGTAGAAGGTTTAGCTTCAAATCCATGCGAAACAAATGATTTAGCTTCAAATACTTGCGATATAAATGATATAGCTTCAAATGCTGGCGAAATAAACGAGTTAGCTTCAAATCCATGCGAAACGCATGATGTCGCTTCAAACCAATGCGATGTAGATTGTTTAGCTTCAAATCCATGCGAATCAAATGATTTAGCTTCAAATACTTGCGATATAAGTGATATTGCTTCAAATGCAGGCGAAATGAACGAGTTAGCTTCAAATCCATGCGAAACACATGATGTAGCTTCAAATCAATGCGATCTTGAAGATTTAGCTTCAAATCCACGCGAAACAAATGATTTCGCTTCAAATACTTGCGATATAAGTGATATAGATTCAAATGCTGGCGAAATAAACGAGTTAGCTTCAAATCCATGCGGAACACATGATGTAGGTTCAAATCAATGCGATGTAGAAAGATTAGCATCAAATCCATGCGAAACAAATGATGTAGCTTCAAATCAATGCGATGTAGATTATTTAGCTTCAAATCCATGCGAAACAAACGATTTAGCTTCAAATACTTGCGATATAAGTTATATAGCATCAAATGCTGGCGAAATAAACGAGTTAGCTTCAAATCCATGCGAAACACATGATCTAGGTTCAAATCAAAGCGATGTAGAAGGTTTAGCCTCAAATCCAGGCGAAACAAATGATTTAGATTCAAATATTTGTCAAACAAACGAGTTAGCTTCAAATCCATGCGAAACACATGATGTAGCTTCAAATCAATGCGATGTAGAAGGTTTAGCTTCACGTCCATGCGAATCAAATGATTTAGCATCAAATACTTGCGATATAAGTTATATAGTTTCAAATGCTGGCGAAGTAAACGAGTTAGCTTCTAATCCATGCGAAACACATGATGTAGCTTCAAATCAATGCGATGTAGAAGGTTTAGCTTCAAATCCATGCGAAACAAATGATTTAGCTTCAAATACTTGCGATATAAATGATATAGCTTCAAATGCTGGCGAAATAAACGAGTTAGCTTCAAATCCATGCGAAACGCATGATGTCGCTTCAAACCAATGCGATGTAGATTGTTTAGCTTCAAATCCATGCGAATCAAATGATTTAGCTTCAAATACTTGCGATATAAGTGATATTGCTTCAAATGCAGGCGAAATGAACGAGTTAGCTTCAAATCCATGCGAAACACATGATGTAGCTTCAAATCAATGCGATCTTGAAGATTTAGCTTCAAATCCACGCGAAACAAATGATTTCGCTTCAAATACTTGCGATATAAGTGATATAGATTCAAATGCTGGCGAAATAAACGAGTTAGCTTCAAATCCATGCGGAACACATGATGTAGGTTCAAATCAATGCGATGTAGAAAGATTAGCATCAAATCCATGCGAAACAAATGATGTAGCTTCAAATCAATGCGATGTAGATTATTTAGCTTCAAATCCATGCGAAACAAACGATTTAGCTTCAAATACTTGCGATATAAGTTATATAGCATCAAATGCTGGCGAAATAAACGAGTTAGCTTCAAATCCATGCGAAACACATGATCTAGGTTCAAATCAAAGCGATGTAGAAGGTTTAGCCTCAAATCCAGGCGAAACAAATGATTTAGATTCAAATATTTGTCAAACAAACGAGTTAGCTTCAAATCCATGCGAAACACATGATGTAGCTTCAAATCAATGCGATGTAGATTATTTAGCTTCAAATCCATGCGAAACAAATGATTTAGCTTCAAATACTTGCGACATAAGTGATATAGCATCAAATGCTGGCGAATTAAATGAGTTACATTCAAATCCGTGCGAAACACATGATATAGCTTCAAATCAATGCGATGTAGATTATTTAGCTTCAAATCCATGCGAAACAAACGATTTAGCTTCAAATACTTGCGATATAAGTGATATTCCTTCAAATGCAGGCGAAATGAACGAGTTAGCTTCAAATCCATGCGAAACACATGATGTAGCTTCAAATCAATGCGATCTTGAAGATTTAGCTTCAAATCCACGCGAAACAAATGATTTCGCTTCAAATACTTGCGATATAAGTGATATAGATTCAAATGCTGGCGAAATAAACGAGTTAGCTTCAAATCCATGCGGAACACATGATGTAGGTTCAAATCAATGCGATGTAGAAAGATTAGCATCAAATCCATGCGAAACAAATGATGTAGCTTCAAATCAATGCGATGTAGATTATTTAGCTTCAAATCCATGCGAAACAAACGATTTAGCTTCAAATACTTGCGATATAAGTTATATAGCATCAAATGCTGGCGAAATAAACGAGTTAGCTTCAAATCCATGCGAAACACATGATCTAGGTTCAAATCAAAGCGATGTAGAAGGTTTAGCCTCAAATCCAGGCGAAACAAATGATTTAGATTCAAATATTTGTCAAACAAACGAGTTAGCTTCAAATCCATGCGAAACACATGATGTAGCTTCAAATCAATGCGATGTAGATTATTTAGCTTCAAATCCATGCGAAACAAATGATTTAGCTTCAAATACTTGCGACATAAGTGATATAGCATCAAATGCTGGCGAATTAAATGAGTTACATTCAAATCCGTGCGAAACACATGATATAGCTTCAAATCAATGCGATGTAGAAGGCTTAGCTTCAAATCCATGCGAGACAAATGATTTTGCTTCAAATACTTGCGGTATAAGTAATATAGCATCAAATTCTGGCGAAATAATCGAGTTAGCTTCAAATCCAAGCGAAGCACATGATGTAGCTTCAAATTAATGTGACGTAGAAGGTGTAGCTTCAAATCCAGGCGAAACAAACGATTTAGCCTCAAATACTTGTCAAACAAACGAGTTAGCTTCGAATCCATGCGAAACACATGATGTAGGTTCAAATCAATGCGATGTAGAAATATTAGCTTCAAATAAAAGCGAAACACATGATGTAGCTTCAAATCAATGCGATGTATAAGGATTAGCTTCAAATCCATGCGAAACAAATGATTTAGATTCAATTACTTGCGATATAACTGATATAGCTTCAAATGCTGGCGAAATAAACGAGTTAGCTTCAAATCCGTGCGAAGCCCATGATGTAGGTTCAAATCAATGCGATGTAGAAAGATTAGCATCAAATCCATGCGAAACGCATGATGTTGCTTCAAATCAATGTGATGGAGATCGTTTAGCTTCAAATCTATGCGAAACAAATGATTTAACTTCAAATACTTGCGATATCAGTGATATAGCTTCAAAAGCTGGCGAAATAAACGAGTTAGCTTCAAATCCATGAGAAACACATGATGTAGGTTCAAATCAATGCGATGTAGAAAGATTAGCATCAAATCCATGCGAAACGCATGATGTTGCTTCAAATCAATGTGATGGAGATCGTTTAGCTTCAAATCTATGCGAAACAAATGATTTAACTTCAAATACTTGCGATATCAGTGATATAGCTTCAAAAGCTGGCGAAATAAACGAGTTAGCTTCAAATCCATGAGAAACACATGATGTAGGTTCAAATCAATGCGATGTAGAAAGATTAGCATCAAATCCATGCGAAACATATGTTGTAGCTTCAAATCAATGCGATGTAGAAGGTTTAGCTTCAAATCCATGCGAAACAAATGATTTCGCTTCAATTACTTGCGATAAAAGTGATATAGCTTCAAATGCTGGCGAAATAAACGAGTTACCTTCAAATCCATGCGAAACACATGAAATAGCTTCAAATCAATGCGATGTATAAGGTTTAGCTTCAAATCCATGCGAAACAAATGATTTAGCTACAAATACTTGCGATACAAGTGATATAGCTTCAAATGCTGGCGAAATAAACGTGTTGGCTTCAAATCCATGCGAAACACATGTTGTAGCATCAAATCATTGCGATCTAGAAGGCTTAGCTTCAAATCCATGCGAAAGAAATGCTTTAGCTTCAAATACTTGCGATATAAGTGATGTAGCTTCAAATGCAGGCGAATAAACGAGTTTGCTTCAAATCCATGCGAAACACATGATGTAGCTTCAAATCAAAACGATGAAGATGGTTTAGAATCAAATCCATGCGAAACAAATGATTTAGCTACAAATACGTGCGATATAAGTGATATAGCTTAAAATGCCGGCGAAATAAACGAGTTGGCTTCAAATCCATGCGAAACACATGTTGTAGCATCAAATCAATGCGATGTAGAAGGTTTAGCTTCAAATCCATGCGAAAGAAATCATTAGCTACAAATACTTGCGACACAAGTGATATAGCTTCAAATGCAGGCGAAACAAACGTGTTTGCTTCAAATGCATGCGAAACACATGACTAAGCTTCAAATAAATGCGATGTAGAACGTTTAGCTTCAAATCCATGCGAAACAAGTGATTTAGCTTCAAATAGTTCCGATATAAGTGATATAGCTTCAACTGCTGGCGAAATAAACGAGTTAGCTTCAAATCCATGCGAAACACAAGATGTAGCTTCAAATCAATACGATGTAGAAGGTTCAGCTACAAATCCATGCGAAATAAATGATTTAGCTTCAAATACTTGCGATATAATTGATATAGTTTCAAATTCTGGCGAAATAATCGAGTTAGCTTAAAATCCATGCGGAACACATGATGTAGATTCAAATCAATGCTATGTAGAACGTTTAGCTACAAATCCATGCGAAACAAATGATTTAGCTACAAATACTTGCGATATAAGTGATATAGCTTCAAATGCTGGCGAAATAAACGAGTTGGCTTCAAATCCATGCGAAACACATGTTGTAGCATCAAATGAATGCGATGTAGAAGGTTTAGCTTCAAATCCATGCGATAGAAATGCTTTAACTTCAAATACTTGCGATATAAGTGATATAGCTTCAAATGCTGGCGAAATAAACGAGTTGACTTCAAATCCTTGCGGAACACATGTTGTAGCATCAAATCATTGCGATGTAGAAGGCTTAGCTTCAAATCCATGCGAAAGAAATGCTTTAGCTTCAAATACTTGCGATATAAGAGATGTAGCTCCAAATGCAGGCGAATAAACGAGTTTGCTTCAAATCCGTGCGAAACACATGTTGTTGCATCAAATCAAAGCGATGTAGAAGGTTTAGCTTCAAATCCATGCGAAAGAAATGCTTTAACTACAAATACTTGCGATATAAGTGATATAGCTTCAAATGCTGACGAAATAAACGAGATAGCTTCAGACCCATGCGAAAACCACGATGTAGCATGAAATTAATGCGATGTGGAAGGTTTAGCTTCAAATCCATGCGAAACAAATGATTTAGCTACAAATAGTTGCGATGTAAGTGATATAGCTTCAAATGCTGACGAAATAAACGAGATAGCTTCAAATCCATGCGAAACCCACGATGTAGCTTCAAATTAATGCGATGTAGAAGGTTTAGCTTCAAATCCATGCGAAAGAAATGCTTTAGCTTCAAATACTTGCGATATAAGTGATGTAGCTTCAAATGCAGGCGAAATAAACGAGTTAGCTTCAAATCCATGCGGAATACATGATGTAGGTTCAAATCAACGCGTTGTATAAGCTTTAGCTTCAAATCCATGCGTAACTAATGATTTAGCTACAAATACTTGCGACACAAGTGATATAGCTTCAAATGCTGGCGAAATAAACGAGTTGGCTTCAAATCCATGCGAAACACATGTTGTAGCATCAAATCAAAGCGATGTAGAAGGTTTAGCTTAAAATCCATGCGAAAGAAATGCTTGAGCTTCAAATACTTGCGATATAAGTGATGTAGCTTCAAATGCAGGCGAAATAAACGAGTTAGCTTCAAATCCATGCGGAATACATGATGTAGGTTCAAATCAACGCGATGTATAAGGTTTAGCTTCAAATCCATGCGTAACAAATGATTTAGCTACAAATACTTGCGACACAAGTGATATAGCTTCAAATGCTGGCGAAATAAACGAGTTGGCTTCAAATCCATGCGAAACACATGATGTAGCTTCAAATCAACGCGATGTGTAAGGTTTATCTTCAAATCCATGCGAAACATATAATTTAGCTCCAAATACTTGCGATATAAGCGATATAGCTTCAACTGCAGGCAAAATAAACGAGTTAGCTTCAAATCCATGCGGAACACATGATGTAGCTTCAAATTAATGCGATGTAGAAGGTTTAGCTACAAAACCATGCGAAACAAATGATTTAGCTACAAATACTTGCGATACAAGTGATATAGCTTCAAATGCTGGCGAAATAAACGAGTTGGCTTCAAATCCATGCGAAACACATGTTGTAGCATCAAATCAATGCGATGTAGAAGGCTTAGCTTCAATTCCATGCGAAAGAAATGCTTTAGCTTCAAATACTTGCGATATAAGTGATATAGTTTCAAATGCTGGCGATATAAACGAGATAGATTCAAATCCATGCGAAACCCACGATGTAGCTTCAAATTAATGCGATGTAGAAGGTTTAGCTTCAAATCCATGCGAAAAAAATGATTTAGCTACAAATACTTGCGACACAAGTGATATAGCTTCAAATGCTGGCGAAATAAACGAGTTAGCTTCAAATCCATGCGAAACACATGATGTAGCTTCAAATCAGTGCGATGTAGAAGGTTCAGCTACAAATCCATGTGAAACAAATGATTTAGCTTCAAATACTTGCGATATAAGTGATATAGTTTCAAATGCAGGCGAATAAACGAGTTTGCTTCAAATCCATGCGAAACACATGATGTAGCTTCAAATCATAACGATGAAGATGGTTTAGAATCAAATCCATGCGAAACAAATGATTTAGCTACAAATACGTGCGATATAAGTGATATAGCTTAAAATGCTGGCGAAATAAACGAGTTGGCTTCAAATCCATGCGAAACACATGTTGTAGCATCAAATCAATGCGATGTAGAAGGTTTAGCTTCAAATCCATGCGAAAGAAATGATTTAGCTACAAATACTTGCGACACAAGTGATATAGCTTCAAATGCAGGCGAAACAAACGTGTTTGCTTCAAATGCATGCGAAACACATGACTAAGCTTCAAATAAATGCGATGTAGAACGTTTAGCTTCAAATCCATGCGAAACAAATGATTTAGCTTCAAATAGTTCCGATATAAGTGATATAGCTTCAACTGCTGGCGAAATAAACGAGTTAGCTTCAAATCCATGCGAAACACAAGATGTAGCTTCAAATCAATACGATGTAGAAGGTTCAGCAACAAATCCATGCGAAATAAATGATTTAGCTTCAAATACTTGCGATATAATTGATATAGTTTCAAATTCTGGCGAAATAATCGCATTAGCTTCAAATCCATGCGGAACACATGATGTAGATTCAAATCAATGCTATGTAGAACGTTTAGCTACAAATCAATGCGAAACAAATGATTTAGCTACAAATACTTGCGATACAAGTGATATAGCTTCAAATGCTGGCGAAATAAACGAGTTTGATTCAAATCCATGCGAAACAAATGATTTAGCAACAAATACTTGCGATGTAAGTGATATAGCTTCAAATGCTGACGAAATAAACGAGATAGCTTCAAACCCATGCGAAAACCACGATGTAGCTTCAAATCAATGCCATGTATAAGGTTTAGCTTCAAATCCATGCGAAACAAATGATTTAGCTTCAAATACTTGCGTTATAAGTGATATAGCTTCAAATTCTGACGAAATAATCGAGTTAGCTTCAACTCCATGCGAAACCAATGATGTAGCTTCAGATCAATACGATGTTGAAGCTTTAACTTCAGTTCCATGTGTAGCAAGCGATATAAGTTGTCTAGCGTCAAATGCTGGCGAAATAAACGAGTTAGCTTCAAATCCATGCGAATCACATGATGTAGCTTCAAATCAATGATATGTAGAAGGTTTATCTTCAAATCCATGCGAAACAAATGATTTAGCTACAAATACTTGCGATGTAAGTGATATAGTTTCAAATGGTGGCGAAATAAACGAGAAAGCGTCAAATCCATGCGAAACCCACGATGTAGCTTCAAATTAATGCGATGTAGAAGGTTTAGCTTCAAATCCATGCGAAAAAAATGATTTAGCTACAAATACTTGCGACACAAGTGATATAGCTTCAAATGCTGGCGAAATAAACGAGTTAGCTTCAAATCCATGCGAAACACATGATGTAGCTTCAAATCAGTGCGATGTAGAAGGTTCAGCTACAAATCCATGTGAAACAAATGATTTAGCTTCAAATACTTGCGATATAAGTGATATAGTTTCAAATGCAGGCGAATAAACGAGTTTGCTTCAAATCCATGCGAAACACATGATGTAGCTTCAAATCATAACGATGAAGATGGTTTAGAATCAAATCCATGCGAAACAAATGATTTAGCTACAAATACGTGCGATATAAGTGATATAGCTTAAAATGCTGGCGAAATAAACGAGTTGGCTTCAAATCCATGCGAAACACATGTTGTAGCATCAAATCAATGCGATGTAGAAGGTTTAGCTTCAAATCCATGCGAAAGAAATGATTTAGCTACAAATACTTGCGACACAAGTGATATAGCTTCAAATGCAGGCGAAACAAACGTGTTTGCTTCAAATGCATGCGAAACACATGACTAAGCTTCAAATAAATGCGATGTAGAACGTTTAGCTTCAAATCCATGCGAAACAAATGATTTAGCTTCAAATAGTTCCGATATAAGTGATATAGCTTCAACTGCTGGCGAAATAAACGAGTTAGCTTCAAATCCATGCGAAACACAAGATGTAGCTTCAAATCAATACGATGTAGAAGGTTCAGCAACAAATCCATGCGAAATAAATGATTTAGCTTCAAATACTTGCGATATAATTGATATAGTTTCAAATTCTGGCGAAATAATCGCATTAGCTTCAAATCCATGCGGAACACATGATGTAGATTCAAATCAATGCTATGTAGAACGTTTAGCTACAAATCAATGCGAAACAAATGATTTAGCTACAAATACTTGCGATACAAGTGATATAGCTTCAAATGCTGGCGAAATAAACGAGTTTGATTCAAATCCATGCGAAACAAATGATTTAGCAACAAATACTTGCGATGTAAGTGATATAGCTTCAAATGCTGACGAAATAAACGAGATAGCTTCAAACCCATGCGAAAACCACGATGTAGCTTCAAATCAATGCCATGTATAAGGTTTAGCTTCAAATCCATGCGAAACAAATGATTTAGCTTCAAATACTTGCGTTATAAGTGATATAGCTTCAAATTCTGACGAAATAATCGAGTTAGCTTCAACTCCATGCGAAACCAATGATGTAGCTTCAGATCAATACGATGTTGAAGCTTTAACTTCAGTTCCATGTGTAGCAAGCGATATAAGTTGTCTAGCGTCAAATGCTGGCGAAATAAACGAGTTAGCTTCAAATCCATGCGAATCACATGATGTAGCTTCAAATCAATGATATGTAGAAGGTTTATCTTCAAATCCATGCGAAACAAATGATTTAGCTACAAATACTTGCGATGTAAGTGATATAGTTTCAAATGGTGGCGAAATAAACGAGAAAGCGTCAAATCCATGCGAAACCCACGATGTAGCTTCAAATTAATGCGATGTAGAAGGTTTAGCTTCAAATCCATGCGAAAAAAATGATTTAGCTACAAATACTTGCGACACAAGTGATATAGCTTCAAATGCTGGCGAAATAAACGAGTTAGCTTCAAATCCATGCGAAACACATGATGTAGCTTCAAATCAGTGCGATGTAGAAGGTTCAGCTACAAATCCATGTGAAACAAATGATTTAGCTTCAAATACTTGCGATATAAGTGATATAGTTTCAAATGCAGGCGAATAAACGAGTTTGCTTCAAATCCATGCGAAACACATGATGTAGCTTCAAATCATAACGATGAAGATGGTTTAGAATCAAATCCATGCGAAACAAATGATTTAGCTACAAATACGTGCGATATAAGTGATATAGCTTAAAATGCTGGCGAAATAAACGAGTTGGCTTCAAATCCATGCGAAACACATGTTGTAGCATCAAATCAATGCGATGTAGAAGGTTTAGCTTCAAATCCATGCGAAAGAAATGATTTAGCTACAAATACTTGCGACACAAGTGATATAGCTTCAAATGCAGGCGAAACAAACGTGTTTGCTTCAAATGCATGCGAAACACATGACTAAGCTTCAAATAAATGCGATGTAGAACGTTTAGCTTCAAATCCATGCGAAACAAATGATTTAGCTTCAAATAGTTCCGATATAAGTGATATAGCTTCAACTGCTGGCGAAATAAACGAGTTAGCTTCAAATCCATGCGAAACACAAGATGTAGCTTCAAATCAATACGATGTAGAAGGTTCAGCAACAAATCCATGCGAAATAAATGATTTAGCTTCAAATACTTGCGATATAATTGATATAGTTTCAAATTCTGGCGAAATAATCGCATTAGCTTCAAATCCATGCGGAACACATGATGTAGATTCAAATCAATGCTATGTAGAACGTTTAGCTACAAATCAATGCGAAACAAATGATTTAGCTACAAATACTTGCGATACAAGTGATATAGCTTCAAATGCTGGCGAAATAAACGAGTTTGATTCAAATCCATGCGAAACAAATGATTTAGCAACAAATACTTGCGATGTAAGTGATATAGCTTCAAATGCTGACGAAATAAACGAGATAGCTTCAAACCCATGCGAAAACCACGATGTAGCTTCAAATCAATGCCATGTATAAGGTTTAGCTTCAAATCCATGCGAAACAAATGATTTAGCTTCAAATACTTGCGTTATAAGTGATATAGCTTCAAATTCTGACGAAATAATCGAGTTAGCTTCAACTCCATGCGAAACCAATGATGTAGCTTCAGATCAATACGATGTTGAAGCTTTAACTTCAGTTCCATGTGTAGCAAGCGATATAAGTTGTCTAGCGTCAAATGCTGGCGAAATAAACGAGTTAGCTTCAAATCCATGCGAATCACATGATGTAGCTTCAAATCAATGATATGTAGAAGGTTTATCTTCAAATCCATGCGATACAAATGATTTAGCTACAAATACTTGCGATGTAAGTGATATAGTTTCAAATGGTGGCGAAATAAACGAGAAAGCGTCAAATCCATGCGAAACCCACGATGTAGCTTCAAATTAATGCGATGTAGAAGGTTTAGCTTCAAATCCATGCGAAACAAATGATTTAGCTACAAATACTTGCGATACAAGTGATATAGCTTCAAATGCTGGCGAAATAAACGAGTTAGCTTCAAGTCCATGCGGAATACATGATGTAGGTTCAAATCAACGCGTTGTATAAGGTTTAGCTTCAAATCCATGCGTAACAAATGATTTAGCTACAAATACTTGCGACACAAGTGATATAGCTTCAAATGCTGGCGAAATAAACGAGTTGGCTACAAATCCATGCGAAACAAATGATTTAGCTTCAAATGCTTGCGATATAATTGATATAGTTTCAAATTCTGGCGAAATAATCGAGTTAGCTTGAAATCCATGCGAAACACATGATGTAGTTTCAAATCAATGCGATGTAGATGGTTTAGAATCAAATCCATGCGAAACAAATGATTTAGCTTCAAATACTTGCGATATAAGCGATATAGCTTCAAATGCTGGCGAAATAAACGAGTTGACTACAAATCCTTGCGGAACACATGTTGTAGCATCAAATCATTGCGATGTAGAAGGCTTAGCTTCAAATCCATGCGAAAGAAATGCTTTAGCTTCAAATACTTGCGATATAAGAGATGTAGCTTCAAATGCAGGCGAATAAACGAGTTTGCTTCAAATCCGTGCGAAACACATGTTGTTGCATCAAATCAAAGCGATGTAGAAGGTTTAGCTTCAAATCCATGCGAAAGAAATACTTTAGCTACAAATACTTGCGACACAAGTGATATAGCTTCAAATGCTGGCGAAATAAACGAGTTGGCTTCAAATCCATGCGAAACACATGATGTAGCTTCAAATCAACGCGATGTATAAGGTTTATCTTCAAATCCATGCGAAACATATAATTTAGCTCCAAATACTTGCGATATACGTGATATAGCTTCAAATGCAGGCGAAACAAACGTGTTTGCTTCAAATGCATGCGAAACACATGACTAAGCTTCAATAAATACGATGTAGAACGTTTAGCTTCAAATCAAAGCGAAACAAATGATTTAGCTACAAATACTTGCGATACAAGTGATATAGCTTCAAATGCTGGCGAAATAAACGAGTTAGCTTCAAATCCATGCGGAATACATGATGTAGCTTCAAATCAAAGCGATGAAGATGGTTTAGAATCAAATCCATGCGAAACAAATGATTTAGCTACAAATACTTGCGATATAAGTGATATAGCTTCAAATGCTGGCGAAATAAACGATTTAGCTTCAAATCCATGCGGAACAAATGATGTAGCTTCAAATCAATGCGATGTAGAAGGTTTGGCTTGAAATCCATGCGAAACAATTGATGTAGCTTCAAATCAATGCGATGTAGAAGGTTTGGCTTGATATCCATGCGAAACAAATGATTTAGCTTCAAATACTTGCGATATAAGTGATGTAGCTTCAAATGCTGACGAAATAAACGAGATAGCTTCAAACCCATGCGAAAACCACGATGTAGCTTGAAATTAGTGCGATGTGGAAGGTTTAGCTTCGAATCCATGCGAAATAAATGATTTAGCTACAAATACTAGCGATATAAGTGATGTAGCTTCAAATGCAGGCGAATAAACGAGTTTGCTTCAAATCCATGCGAAACACATGATGTAGCTTCAAATCAATGCCATGTAGGAGGTTTGGCTTGAAATGCATGCGGAACAAAGGATGTAGCTTCAAATCAATGCGATGTAGAAGGTTTGGCTTGAAATCCATGCGAAACGAAAGATTTATCTTCAAATACTTGCGATATAAGTGATATAGCATCAAATGCTGACGAAATAAACGAGATAGCTTCAAATCCATGCGAAACGCACGATGTAGCTTCAAATTAATGCGATGTAGAAGGTTTAGCTTCAAACCCATGCGAAACAAATGATTTAGCTACAAATACTTGCGATACAAGTGATATAGCTTCAAATGATGGCGAAATAACCGAGTTGGCTTCAAATCCATGCGAAACACATGTTGTAGCATCAAATCATTGCGATGTAGAAGGCTTAGCTTCAAATCCATGCGAAAGAAATGCTTTAGCTTCGAATACTTGCGATGTAAGTGATGTAGCTTCAAATGCAGGCGAAATAAACGAGTTAGCTTCAAATCCATGCGAAACGCACGATGTAGCTTCAAATTAATGCGATGTAGAAGATTTAGCTTCAAACCCATGCGAAACAAATGATTTAGCTACAAATACTTGCGATACAAGTGATATAGCTTCAAATGATGGCGAAATAAACGAGTTAGCTTCAAATCCATGCGGAATACATGATGTAGGTTCAAATCAACGCGTTGTATAAGGTTTAGCTTCAAATCCATGCGTAACAAATGATTTAGCTACAAATACTTGCGACACAAGTGATATAGCTTCAAATGCTGGCGAAATAAACGAGTTGGCTACAAATCCATGCGAAACAAATGATTTAGCTTCAAATGCTTGCGATATAATTGATATAGTTTCAAATTCTGGCGAAATAATCGAGTTAGCTTGAAATCCATGCGAAACACATGATGTAGTTTCAAATCATTGCGATGTAGATGGTTTAGAATCAAATCCATGCGAAACAAATGATTTAGCTTCAAATACTTGCGATATAAGCGATATAGCTTCAACTGCAGGCAAAATAAACGAGTTAGCTTCAAATCCATGCGGAACACGTGATGTAGATTCAAATCAATGCTATGTAGAAGGTTTAGCTACAAATACATGCGAAACAAATGATTTAGCTTCAAATACTTGCGATATAAGTGATATAGTTTCAAATGCTGGCGAAATAAACGAGATAGCTTCAAATCCATGCGAAACCCACGATGTAGCTTCAAATTAATGCGATGTAGAAGGTTTAGCTTCAAATCCATGCGAAACAAATGATTTAGCTACAAATACTTGCGATACAAGTGATATAGCTTCAAATGCTGGCGAAATAAACGAGTTAGCTGCAAATCCATGCGAAACACATGATGTAGCTTCAAATCAATGCGATGTAGGAGGTTTGGCTTGAAATGCATGCGAAACAAAGGATGTAGCTTCAAATCAATGCGATGTAGAAGGTTTGGCTTGAAATCCATGCGAAACGAAAGATTTATCTTCAAATACTTGCGATATAAGTGATATAGCATCAAATGCTGACGAAATAAACGAGATAGCTTCAAATCCATGCGAAACCCACGATGTAGCTTCAAATTAATGCGATGTAGAAGGTTTAGCTTCAAATCCATGCGAAACAAATGATTTAGCTACAAATACTTGCGATATAAGTGATATAGCTTCAAATGCAGGCGAAATAAACGAGTTAGCTTTAAATCCATGCGGAATACATGATGTAGCTTCAAATTAATGCGATGTAGAAGGTTTAGCTACAAAACCATGCGAAACAAATGATTTAGCTACAAATACTTGCGATACAAGTGATATAGCTTCAAATTCTGGCGAAATAAACGAGTTGGCTTCAAATCCATGCGAAACACATGTTGTAGCATCAAATCAATGCGATGTAGAAGGCTTAGCTTCAATTCCATGCGAAAGAAATGCTTTAGCTTCAAATGCTTGCGATATAAGTGATATAGTTTCAAATGCTGGCGAAATAAACGAGATAGATTCAAATCCATGCGAAACCCACGATGTAGCTTCAAATTAATGCGATGTAGAAGGTTCAGCTACAAAAATCCATGTAAAACAAATGATTTAGCTTCAAATACTTGCGATATAAGTGATATAGTTTCAAATTCTGGCGAAATAATCGTGTTAGCTTCAAATCCATGCGGAACACATGATGTAGCTTCAAATCAATGCGAGGTAGAAGGTTTGGCGTGAAATCCATGCGAAACAAATGATTCAGCTTCAACTACTTGCGATATAAGTGATATAACTTCAAATGTTGGCGAAATAAACGAGATAGCTTCAAATCCATGCGAAACCCACGATGTAGCTTCAAATTAATGCGATTTAGAAGGTTTAGCTTCAAATCCATGCGAAACGAATGATTTAGCTACAAATACTTGCGATACAAGTGATATAGCTTCAAATGCTGGCGAAATAAACGAGTTAGCTTCAAATCCATGCGGAATACATGATGTAGGTTCAAATCAACGCGTTGTATAAGGTTTAGCTTCAAATCCATGCGTAACAAATGATTTAGCTACAAATACTTGCGACACAAGTGATATAGCTTCAAATGCTGGCGAAATAAACGAGTTGGCTACAAATCCATGCGAAACAAATGATTTAGCTTCAAATGCTTGCGATATAATTGATATAGTTTCAAATTCTGGCGAAATAATCGAGTTAGCTTGAAATCCATGCGAAACACATGATGTAGTTTCAAATCAATGCGATGTAGATGGTTTAGAATCAAATCCATGCAAAACAAATGATTTAGCTTCAAATACTTGCGATATAAGCGATATAGCTTCAAATGCTGGCGAAATAAACGAGTTGACTACAAATCCTTGCGGAACACATGTTGTAGCATCAAATCATTGCGATGTAGAAGGCTTAGCTTCAAATCCATGCGAAAGAAATGCTTTAGCTTCAAATACTTGCGATATAAGAGATGTAGCTTCAAATGCAGGCGAATAAATGAGTTTGCTTCAAATCCGTGCGAAACACATGTTGTTGCATCAAATCAAAGCGATGTAGAAGGTTTAGCTTCAAATCCATGCGAAAGAAATACTTTAGCTACAAATACTTGCGACACAAGTGATATAGCTTCAAATGCTGGCGAAATAAACGAGTTGGCTTCAAATCCATGCGAAACACATGATGTAGCTTCAAATCAACGCGATGTATAAGGTTTATCTTCAAATCCATGCGAAACATATAATTTAGCTCCAAATACTTGCGATATACGTGATATAGCTTCAAATGCAGGCGAAACAAACGTGTTTGCTTCAAATGCATGCGAAACACATGACTAAGCTTCAAATAAATACGATGTAGAACGTTTAGCTTCAAATCAAAGCGAAACAAATGATTTAGCTACAAATACTTGCGATACAAGTGATATAGCTTCAAATGCTGGCGAAATAAACGAGTTAGCTTCAAATCCATGCGGAATACATGATGTAGCTTCAAATCAAAGCGATGAAGATGGTTTAGAATCAAATCCATGCGAAACAAATGATTTAGCTACAAATACTTGCGATATAAGTGATATAGCTTCAAATGCTGGCGAAATAAACGATTTAGCTTCAAATCCATGCGGAACAAATGATGTAGCTTCAAATCAATGCGATGTAGAAGGTTTGGCTTGAAATCCATGCGAAACAATTGATGTAGCTTCAAATCAATGCGATGTAGAAGGTTTGGCTTGATATCCATGCGAAACAAATGATTTAGCTTCAAATACTTGCGATATAAGTGATGTAGCTTCAAATGCTGACGAAATAAACGAGATAGCTTCAAACCCATGCGAAAACCACGATGTAGCTTGAAATTAGTGCGATGTGGAAGGTTTAGCTTCGAATCCATGCGAAATAAATGATTTAGCTACAAATACTAGCGATATAAGTGATGTAGCTTCAAATGCAGGCGAATAAACGAGTTTGCTTCAAATCCATGCGAAACACATGATGTAGCTTCAAATCAATGCCATGTAGGAGGTTTGGCTTGAAATGCATGCGAAACAAAGGATGTAGCTTCAAATCAATGCGATGTAGAAGGTTTGGCTTGAAATCCATGCGAAACGAAAGATTTATCTTCAAATACTTGCGATATAAGTGATATAGCATCAAATGCTGACGAAATAAACGAGATAGCTTCAAATCCATGCGAAACGCACGATGTAGCTTCAAATTAATGCGATGTAGAAGGTTTAGCTTCAAACCCATGCGAAACAAATGATTTAGCTACAAATACTTGCGATACAAGTGATATAGCTTCAAATGATGGCGAAATAACCGAGTTGGCTTCAAATCCATGCGAAACACATGTTGTAGCATCAAATCATTGCGATGTAGAAGGCTTAGCTTCAAATCCATGCGAAAGAAATGCTTTAGCTTCGAATACTTGCGATGTAAGTGATGTAGCTTCAAATGCAGGCGAAATAAACGAGTTAGCTTCAAATCCATGCGAAACGCACGATGTAGCTTCAAATTAATGCGATGTAGAAGGTTTAGCTTCAAACCCATGCGAAACAAATGATTTAGCTACAAATACTTGCGATACAAGTGATATAGCTTCAAATGATGGCGAAATAAACGAGTTAGCTTCAAATCCATGCGGAATACATGATGTAGGTTCAAATCAACGCGTTGTATAAGGTTTAGCTTCAAATCCATGCGTAACAAATGATTTAGCTACAAATACTTGCGACACAAGTGATATAGCTTCAAATGCTGGCGAAATAAACGAGTTGGCTACAAATCCATGCGAAACAAATGATTTAGCTTCAAATGCTTGCGATATAATTGATATAGTTTCAAATTCTGGCGAAATAATCGAGTTAGCTTGAAATCCATGCGAAACACATGATGTAGTTTCAAATCAATGCGATGTAGATGGTTTAGAATCAAATCCATGCGAAACAAATGATTTAGTTTCAAATACTTGCGATATAAGCGATATAGCTTCAACTGCAGGCAAAATAAACGAGTTAGCTTCAAATCCATGCGGAACACGTGATGTAGATTCAAATCAATGCTATGTAGAAGGTTTAGCTACAAATACATGCGAAACAAATGATTTAGCTTCAAATACTTGCGATATAAGTGATATAGTTTCAAATGCTGGCGAAATAAACGAGATAGCTTCAAATCCATGCGAAACCCACGATGTAGCTTCAAATTAATGCGATGTAGAAGGTTTAGCTTCAAATCCATGCGAAACAAATGATTTAGCTACAAATACTTGCGATACAAGTGATATAGCTTCAAATGCTGGCGAAATAAACGAGTTAGCTGCAAATCCATGCGAAACACATGTTGTAGCATCAAATCAATGCGATGTAGAAGGCTTAGCTTCAATTCCATGCGAAAGAAATGCTTTAGCTTCAAATGCTTGCGATATAAGTGATATAGTTTCAAATGCTGGCGAAATAAACGAGATAGATTCAAATCCATGCGAAACCCACGATGTAGCTTCAAATTAATGCGATGTAGAAGGTTCAGCTACAAAAATCCATGTGAAACAAATGATTTAGCTTCAAATACTTGCGATATAAGTGATATAGTTTCAAATTCTGGCGAAATAATCGTGTTAGCTTCAAATCCATGCGGAACACATGATGTAGCTTCAAATCAATGCGAGGTAGAAGGTTTGGCGTGAAATCCATGCGAAACAAATGATTCAGCTTCAACTACTTGCGATATAAGTGATATAACTTCAAATGCTGGCGAAATAAACGAGATAGCTTCAAATCCATGCGAAACCCACGATGTAGCTTCAAATTAATGCGATGTAGAAGGTTTAGCTTCAAACCTATGCGAAACAAATGATTTAGCTACAAATACTTGCGATACAAGTGATATAGCTTCAAATGCTGGCGAAATAAACGTGTTGGCTTCAAATCCATAAGAAACACATGTTGTAGCATCAAATCATTGCGATGTAGAAGGCTTAGCTTCAAATCCATGCGAAAGAAATGCTTTAGCTTCAAATACTTGCGATAAAAGTGATGTAGCTTCAAATGCAGGCGAATAAACGAGTTTGCTTCAAATCCATGCGAAACACATGATGTAGCTTCAAATCAAAACGATGAAGATGGTTTAGAATCAAATCCATGCGAAACAAATGATTTAGCTACAAATACGTGCGATATAAGTGATATAGCTTCAAATGCAGGCGAAACAAACGTGTTTGCTTCAAATGCATGCGAAACACATGACTAAGCTTCAAATAAATGCGATGTAGAACGTTTAGCTTCAAATCCATGCGAAACAAATGATTTAGCTTCAAATAGTTCCGATATAAGTGATATAGCTTCAACTGCTGGCGAAATAAACGAGTTAGCTTCAAATCCATGCGAAACACAAGATGTATCTTCAAATCAATACGATGTAGAAGGTTCAGCTACAAATCCATGCGAAATAAATGATTTAGCTTCAAATACTTGCGATATAATTGATATAGTTTCAAATTCTGGCGAAATAATCGAGTTAGCTTCAAATCCATGCGGAACACATGATGTAGATTCAAATCAATGCTATGTAGAACGTTTAGCTACAAATCCATGCGAAACAAATGATTTAGCTACAAATACTTGCGATATAAGTGATATAGCTTCAAATGCTGGCGAAATAAACGAGTTGGCTTCAAAACCATGCGAAACACATGTTGCAGCATCAAATGAATGCGATGTAGAAGGTTTAGCTTCAAATCCATGCGATAGAAATGCTTTAACTTCAAATACTTGCGATATAAGTGATATAGCTTCAAATGCTGGCGAAATAAACGAGTTGACTACAAATCCTTGCGGAACACATGTTGTAGCATCAAATCATTGCGATGTAGAAGGCTTAGCTTCAAATCCATGCGAAAGAAATGCTTTAGCTTCAAATACTTGCGATATAAGAGATGTAGCTTCAAATGCAGGCGAATAAACGAGTTTGCTTCAAATCCGTGCGAAACACATGTTGTTGCATCAAATCAAAGCGATGTAGAAGGTTTAGCTTCAAATCCATGCGAAAGAAATACTTTAGCTACAAATACTTGCGACACAAGTGATATAGCTTCAAATGCTGGCGAAATAAACGAGTTGGCTTCAAATCCATGCGAAACACATGATGTAGCTTCAAATCAACGCGATGTATAAGGTTTATCTTCAAATCCATGCGAAACATATAATTTAGCTCCAAATACTTGCGATATACGTGATATAGCTTCAAATGCAGGCGAAACAAACGTGTTTGCTTCAAATGCATGCGAAACACATGACTAAGCTTCAAATAAATACGATGTAGAACGTTTAGCTTCAAATCATAGCGAAACAAATGATTTAGCTACAAATACTTGCGATACAAGTGATATAGCTTCAAATGCTGGCGAAATAAACGAGTTAGCTTCAAATCCATGCGGAATACATGATGTAGCTTCAAATCAATGCGATGTAGAAGGTTTGGCTTGAAATCCATGCGAAACAATTGATGTAGCTTCAAATCAATGCGATGTAGAAGGTTTGGCTTGATATCCATGCGAAACAAATGATTTAGCTTCAAATACTTGCGATATAAGTGATGTAGCTTCAATTGCTGACGAAATAAACGAGATAGCTTCAAACCCATGCGAAACCCACGATGTAGCTTGAAATTAGTGCGATGTGGAAGGTTTAGCTTCGAATCCATGCGAAATAAATGATTTAGCTACAAATACTAGCGATATAAGTGATGTAGCTTCAAATGCAGGCGAATAAACGAGTTTGCTTCAAATCCATGCGAAACACATGATGTAGCTTCAAATCAATGCCATGTAGGAGGTTTGGCTTGAAATGCATGCGAAACAAAGGATGTAGCTTCAAATCAATGCGATGTAGAAGGTTTGGCTTGAAATCCATGCGAAACGAAAGATTTATCTTCAAATACTTGCGATATAAGTGATATAGCATCAAATGCTGACGAAATAAACGAGATAGCTTCAAATCCATGCGAAACGCACGATGTAGCTTCAAATTAATGCGATGTAGAAGGTTTAGCTTCAAACCCATGCGAAACAAATGATTTAGCTACAAATACTTGCGATACAAGTGATATAGCTTCAAATGATGGCGAAATAACCGAGTTGGCTTCAAATCCATGCGAAACACATGTTGTAGCATCAAATCATTGCGATGTAGAAGGCTTAGCTTCAAATCCATGCGAAAGAAATGCTTTAGCTTCGAATACTTGCGATGTAAGTGATGTAGCTTCAAATGCAGGCGAAATAAACGAGTTAGCTTCAAATCCATGCGAAACGCACGATGTAGCTTCAAATTAATGCGATGTAGAAGGTTTAGCTTCAAACCCATGCGAAACAAATGATTTAGCTACAAATACTTGCGATACTAGTGATATAGCTTCAAATGATGGCGAAATAACCGAGTTGGCTTCAAATCCATGCGAAACACATGTTGTAGCATCAAATCATTGCGATGTAGAAGGCTTAGCTTCAAATCCATACGAAAGAAATGCTTTAGCTTCGAATACTTGCGATGTAAGTGATGTAGCTTCAAATGCAGGCGAAATAAACGAGTTAGCTTCAAATCCAAGCGGAATACATGATGTAGCTTCAAATCAAAGCGATGAAGATGGTTTAGAATGAAATCCATGCGAAACAAATGATTTAGCTAAAAATACTTGCGATACAAGTGATATAGCTTCAAATGCTGGCGAAATAAACGACTTGGCTTCAAATCCATGCGAAACACATGTTGAAGCATCAAATCATTGCGATGTAGAAGGCTTAGCTTCAAATCCATGCGAAAGAAATGCTTTAGCTTCAAATACTTGCGATATAAGTGATGTAGCTTCAAATGCAGGCGAATAAACGAGTTTGCTTCAAATCCATGCGAAACACATGATGTAGCTTCAAATCAATTGCCATGTAGGAGGTTTGGCTTGAAATGCATGCGAAACAAAGGTTGTAGCTTCAAATCAATGCGATGTAGAAGGTTTGGCTTGAAATCCATGCGAAACAAAAGATTTATCTTCAAATACTTGCGATATAAGTGATATAGCATCAAATGCTGACGAAATAAACGAGATAGCTTCAAATCCATGCGAAACCCACGATGTAGCTTCAAATTAATGCGATGTAGAAGGTTTAGCATCAAACCCATGCGAAACAAATGATTTAGCTACAAATACTTGCGATACAAGTGATATAGCTTCAAATGCTGGCGAAATAAACGAGTTGGCTTCAAATCCATGCGATACACATGTTGTAGCATCAAATCATTGCGATGTAGAAGGCATAGCTTCAAATCCATGCGAAAGAAAAGCTTTAGCTTCGAATACTTGCGATATAAGTGATGTAGCTTCAAATGCAGGCGAAATAAACGAGTTAGCTTCAAATCCATGCGGAATACATGATGTAGCTTCAAATGAAAGAGATGAAGATGGTTTAGAATCAAATCCATGCGAAACAAATGATTTAGCTACAAATACGTGCGGTATAAGTGATATAGCTTAAAATGCTGGCGAAATAAACGAGTTGGCTTCAAATCCATGCGAAACACATGTTGTAGCATCAAATCAATGCGATGTAGAAAGCTTAGCTTCAAATCCATGCGAAAGAAATGCTTTAGCTTCAAATACTTGCGATATAAGTGATGTAGCTTCAAATGTAGGCCAAATAAACGAGTTAGCTTCAAATCCATGCGGAACACATGATGTAGATTCAAATCAATGCTATGTAGAAGGTTTAGCTACAAATCCATGCGAAAGAAATGCTTTAACTTCAAATACTTGCGATATAAGTGATATAGTTTCAAATTCTGGCGAAATAAACGAGTTAGCTTCAAATCCATGCGGAACTCATGATGTAGCTTCAAATCAATGCCATGTATAAGGTTTACCTTCAAATCCATGCGAAACAAATGATTTAGCTTCAAATACTTGCGTTATAAGTGATATAGCTTCAAATTCTGACGAAATAATCGAGTTAGCTTCAACTCCATGCGAAACCAATGATGTAGCTTCAGATCAATACGATGTTGAAGCTTTAACTTCAAATCCATGTGTAGCAAGCGATTTAACCTCAAATACTTGCGATATATGTTGTCTAGCGTCAAATGCTGGCGAAATAATCGAGTTAGCTTCAAATCCATGAGGAACACATGATGTAGCTTCAAATCAATGCGATGTTGAAGGTTTAGCTTCAAATCCATGCGAGACAAATGATTTATCTTCAAAAACTTGCGATATAAGTGATATATTTTCAAATTCTGGCGAAATTATCGAGTTAGCTTCAACTCCATGCGAAACCAATGATGTAGCTTCAAATCAATGCGATGTTGAAGGTTTAACTTCAAATCCATGTGTAGCGAGCGATTTAACCTCAAATACTTGCGATATAAGTTATCTAGCGTCAAATGCTGGCGAAATAATCGAGATAGCTTCAAATCCATGCGAATCACATGATGTAGCTTCAAATCAATGCTATGTAGAAGGTTTATCTTCAAATCCATGCGAATCAAATGATTTAGCTTCAAATACTTGCGATATAAGTGATGTAGCTTCAAATGCTGGCGAAATAAACGAGTTGGCTTCAAATCCATGCGAAACACATGTTGTAGCATCAAATCATTGCGATGTAGAAGGCTTAGCTTCAAATCCATGCGAAAGAAATGCTTTAGCTTCGAATACTTGCTATATAAGTGATGTAGCTTCAAATGCAGGCGAAATAAACGAGTTAGCTTCAAATCCATGCGGAATACATGATGTAGCTTCAAATCAAAGCGATGTAGAAGGTTTAGCTTCAAATCCATGCGAAACAAATGATTTAGCTACAAATACTTGGGATACAAGTGAAATAGCTTCAAATGCTGGCGAAATAATCGAGTTGGCTTCAAATCCATGCGAAACACATGTTGTAGCATCAAATCATTGCGATGTAGAAGGCTTAGCTTCAAATCCATGCGAAAGAAATGCTTTAGCTTCAAATACTTGCGATATAAGTGATGTAGCTTCAAATGCAGGCCAAATAAACGAGTTAGCTTCAAATCCATGCGGAACACATGATGTAGATTCAAATCAATGCTATGTAGAAGGTTTAGCTACAAATCCATGCGAAACAAATGATTTAGCTACAAATACTTGCGATATAAGTGATATATTTTCAAATTCTGGCGAAATTATCGAGTTAGCTTCAACTCCATGCGAAACCAATGATGTTGCTTCAAATCAATGCGATGTTGAAGGTTTAACTTCAAATCCATGCGAATCAAATGATTTAGATTCAAATACTTGCGATATAAGTGATGTAGCTTCAAATGCAGGCGAAATAAACGAGTTAGCTTCAAATCCATGCGGAATACATGATGTAGGTTCAAATCAACGCGATGTATAAGGTTTAGCTTCAAATCCATGCGTAACAAATGATTTAGCTACAAATACTAGCGACACAAGTGATATAGCTTCAAATGCTGGCGAAATAAACGAGTTGGCTTCAAATCCATGCGAAACACATGATGTAGCTTCAAATCAACGCGATGTGTAAGGTTTATCTTCAAATCCATGCGAAACAAATGATTTAGCTTCAAATACTTGCGATATAAGTGATATAGTCTCAAATGCTGGCGAAATAAACGAGATAGCTTCAAATCCATGCGAAACCCACGATGTAGCCTTAAATTAATGCGATGTAGAAGGTTTAGCTTCAAATCCATGCGAAACAAATGATTTAGCTACAAATACTTGCGATACAAGTGATATAGCTTCAAATGCTGGCGAAACAAACGAGTTGGCTCCAAATCCATGCTAAACACATGATGTAGCTTCAAATCAATGCGATGTAGAAGGTTTAGCTTCAAATCCATGCGAGAGGAATGCTTTAGCTTAAAATACTTGCGATATAAGTGATGTAGCTTCAAATGCAGGCGAAATAAACGAGTTAGCTTCAAATCCATGAGGAACACATGATGTAGCTTCAAATCAATGCGATGTATAAGGTTTAGCTTCAAATCCATGCGAGACAAATGATTTATCTTCAAAAACTTGCGATATAAGTGATATATTTTCAAATTCTGGCGAAATTATCGAGTTAGCTTCAACTCCATGCGAAACCAATGATGTTGCTTCAAATCAATGCGATGTTGAAGGTTTAACTTCAAATCCATGCGAATCAAATGATTTAGATTCAAATACTTGCGATATAAGTGATGTAGCTTCAAATGCAGGCCAAATAAACGAGTTAGCTTCAAATCCATGCGGAACACATGATGTAGATTCAAATCAATGCTATGTAGAAGGTTTAGCTTCAAATGCATGCGAATCAAATGATTTAGCTTCAAATACTTGCGATAAAAGTGATATAGCTTCAAATACTTGCGATATAAGTGATATAACTTCAAATTCTGGGCGAAATAATCGAGTTAGCTACAACTCCATGCGAAACCAGTGATGTAGCATCAAATCAATGCGATGTAGAAGGTTTGGCTTGAAATCAATGCGAAACAAATGATTTAGCTTCAAATACTTGCGAAATAAGTAATATAGCTTCAAATGCTGACGAAATAAACGAGTTAGCTTCAAAGCCATGCGAAACACATGATGTAGCATCAAATCAATGCGATGTAACAGGTTCAGCTACAAATCCATGTGAAACAAATGATTTAGCTTCAAATACTTGCGATATAAGTGATATAGTTTCAAATTCTGGCGAAATAATCGAGTTAGCTTCAAGTCCATGCGAAACCCACGATGTAGCTGCAAATCAATGTGATGTAGAAGGCTTAGCTTCAAATCCATGCCAAAGAAATGCTTTAGCTTCAAATACTTGCGATATAAGTGATATAACTTCAAATGCTGGCGAAATAAACGAGATAGCTTCAAATCCATGCGAAACCCACGATGTAGCTTCAAATTAATGCGATGTAGAAGGTTTAGCTTCAATTCCATGCGAAACAAATGATTTAGCATCAAATACTTGCGATATAAGTGATATAACTTCAAATTCTGGCGAAATAATCGAGTTAGCTACAACTCCATGCGAAACCAATAATGTAGCTTCAGATCAATACGATGTTGAAGGTTTAACTTCAAATCCATGTGTAGCAAGCGATTTAACTTCAAATACTTGCGATATAAGTTGTCTAGCATCAAATGCTGGCGAAAAAATCGAGTTGGCTTCAAATCCATGCGAATCACTTGATGTAGCTTCAAATCAGTGCTAAGTAGAAGGTTTAGCTTCAAATGCATGCGAATCAAATGATTTAGCTTCAAATACATGCGACATAAGTGATATAGCTTCAAATACTTGCGATATAAGGAATGTAGCTTCAAATGCTGGCGAAATAAACGAGTTTTCTTCAAATCCATGCGAAATACATGATGTAGGTTCAAATCAAAGCGATGTAGAACGATTGGTTTCAAATCCATGTTAAACAAATGATCTTGATTCAAATACTTGTGATTTAAGTGATATGGCTTCAAATGCAGGCGAAATAAACGATTTAGCTTCAAATCCATGCGGAACACATGATGTAGCTTCAAATCAATGCTATGTAAAAGGTTTATCTTCAAATCCATGCGAATCAAATGATTTAGCTTCAAATACTTGCGATATAAGTGATATAGCTTCAAATGCTGGCGAAATAACCGAGTTAGCTTAAAATGCATGCGAAACACATGATGTAGCTTCAAATCAATGCAATGTGTAAGGTTTAGCTTCAAATCAATGCGATGTAGAAGGCTTAGCTTCAAATCCATGCGAAAGAAATGCTTTAGCTTCAAATACTTGCGATATAAGTGATGTAGCTTCAAATGCTGACGAAATAAACGAGATAGCTTCAAACCCATGCGAAAACCACGATGTAGCTTGAAATTAATGCGATGTGGAAGGTTTAGCTTCAAATCCATGCGAAACAAATGATTTAGCTACAAATACTTGCATGTAAGTGATATAGCTTCAAATGCTGGCGAAATAAACGAGTTGGCTTCAAATCCATGCGAAACACATGATGTAGCTTCAAATCAACGCGATGTATAAGGTTTATCTTCAAATCCATGCGAAACATATAATTTAGCTCCAAATACTTGCGATATACGTGATATAGCTTCAAATGCAGGCGAAACAAACGTGTTTGCTTCAAATGCATGCGAAACACATGACTAAGCTTCAAATAAATGCGATGTAGAACGTTTACCTTCAAATCCATGCGAAACAAATGATTTAGCTTCAAATAGTTCCGATATAAGTGATATAGCTTCAACTGCTGGCGAAATAAACGAGATAGCTTCAAATCCATGCGAAACCCACGATGTAGCTTCAAATTAATGCGATGTAGAAGGTTTAGCTTCAAACCCAAGCGAAACAAATGATTTAGCTACAAATACTTGCGATACAAGTGATATAGCTTCAAATGCTGGCGAAATAAACGAGTTGGCTTCAAATCCATGCGAAACACATGTTGTAGCATAAAATCATTGCGATGTAGAGGGCTTAGCTTCAAATCCATGCGAAAGGAATGCTTTAGCTTCAAATACTTGCGATATATGTGATGTAGCTTCAAATGCAGGCGAATAAACGAGTTTGCTTCAAATCCATGCGAAACACATGATGTAGCTTCAAATCAATGCCATGTAGGAGGTTTGGCTTGAAATGCATGCGAAACAAAGGATGTAGCTTCAAATCAATGCGATGTAGAAGGTTTGGCTTCAAATCAATGCGATGTAGAAGGCTTAGCTTCAAATCCATGCGAAAGAAATGCTTTAGCTTCAAATACTTGCGATATAAGTGATGTAGCTTCAAATGCAGGCGAAATAATCGAGTTAGCTTCAAATCCATGCGGAATACATGATGTAGCTTCAAATCAATGCGATGTAGAAGGTTTGGCTTGAAATCCATGCGAAACAATTGATGTAGCTTCAAATCAATACGATGTAGAAGGTTTGGCTTGAAATCCATGCGAAACAAATGATTTAGCTTCAAATACTTGCGATATAAGTGATATAGCTTCAAATGCTGACGAAATAAACGAGATAGCTTCAAACCCATGCGAAAACCACGATGTAGCTTGAAATTAATGCGATGTGGAAGGTTTAGCTTCAAATCCATGCGAAACAAATGATTTAGCTACAAATACTTGCATGTAAGTGATATAGCTTCAAATGCTGGCGAAATAAACGAGTTGGCTTCAAATCCATGCGAAACACGTGTTGTAGCATCAAATCAATGCGATGTAGAAGGCTTAGCTTCAAATCCATGCGAAAGAAATGCTTTAGCTTCAAATACTTGCGATATAAATGATGTAGCTTCAAATGCAGGCGAAATAAACGAGTTAGCTTCAAATCCATGCGGAATACATGATGTAGATTCAAATCAACGCGATGTATAAGGTTTAGCTTCAAATCCATGCGTAACAAATGATTTAGCTACAAATACTTGCGACACAAGTGATATAGCTTCAAATGCTGGCGAAATAAATGAGTTGGTTTCAAATCCATGCGAAACACATGATGTAGCTTCAAATCAACGCGATGTATAAGGTTTATCTTCAAATCCATGCGAAACATATAATTTAGCTCCAAATACTTGCGATATACGTGATATAGCTTCAAATGCAGGCGAAACAAACGTGTTTGCTTCAAATGCATGCGAAACACATGACTAAGCTTCAAATAAATGCGATGTAGAACGTTTACCTTCAAATCCATGCGAAACAAATGATTTAGCTTCAAATAGTTCCGATATAAGTGATATAGCTTCAACTGCTGGCGAAATAAACGAGATAGCTTCAAATCCATGCGAAACCCACGATGTAGCTTCAAATTAATGCGATGTAGAAGGTTTAGCTTCAAACCCATGCGAAACAAATGATTTAGCTACAAATACTTGCGATACAAGTGATATAGCTTCAAATGCTGGCGAAATAAACGAGTTGGCTTCAAATCCATGCGAAACACATGTTGTAGCATAAAATCATTGCGATGTAGAGGGCTTAGCTTCAAATCCATGCGAAAGGAATGCTTTAGCTTCAAATACTTGCGATATATGTGATGTAGCTTCAAATGCAGGCGAATAAACGAGTTTGCTTCAAATCCATGCGAAACACATGATGTAGCATCAAATCAATGCCATGTAGGAGGTTTGGCTTGAAATGCATGCGAAACAAAGGATGTAGCTTCAAATCAATGCGATGTAGAAGGTTTGGCTTGAAATCCATGCGAAACGAAAGATTTATCTTCAAATACTTGCGATATAAGTGATATAGCATCAAATGCTGACGAAATAAACGAGTAAGCTTCAAATCCATGCGAAACCCACGATGTAGCTTCAAATTAATGCGATGTAGAAGGTTTAGCTTCAAATCCATGCGAAACAAATGATTTAGCTACAAATACTTGCGATATAAGTGATATAGCTTCAAATGCTGGCGAAATAAACGAGTTTTCTTCAAATCCTTGCGAAATACATGATGTAGGTTCAAATCAAAGCGATGTAGAACGATTGGTTTCAAATCCATGTTAAACAAATGATCTTGATTCAAATACTTGTGATTTAAGTGATATGGCTTCAAATGCAGGCGAAATAAACGATTTAGCTTCAAATCCATGCGGAACACATGATGTAGCTTCAAATCAATGCTATGTAAAAGGTTTATCTTCAAATCCATGCGAATCAAATGATTTAGATTCAAATACTTGCGATATAAGTGATATAGCTTCAAATGCTGGCGAAATAACCGAGTTAGCTTAAAATGCATGCGAAACACATGATGTAGCTTCAAATCAATGCAATGTGTAAGGTTTAGCTTCAAATCAATGCGATGTAGAAGGCTTAGCTTCAAATCCATGCGAAAGAAATGCTTTAGCTTCAAATACTTGCGATATAAGTGATGTAGCTTCAAATGCTGACGAAATAAACGAGATAGCTTCAAACCCATGCGAAAACCACGATGTAGCTTGAAATTAATGCGATGTGGAAGGTTTAGCTTCAAATCCATGCGAAACAAATGATTTAGCTACAAATACTTGCATGTAAGTGATATAGCTTCAAATGCTGGCGAAATAAACGAGTTGGCTTCAAATCCATGCGAAACACGTGTTGTAGCATCAAATCAATGCGATGTAGAAGGCTTAGCTTCAAATCCATGCGAAAGAAATGCTTTAGCTTCAAATACTTGCGATATAAATGATGTAGCTTCAAATGCAGGCGAAATAAACGAGTTAGCTTCAAATCCATGCGGAATACATGATGTAGATTCAAATCAACGCGATGTATAAGGTTTAGCTTCAAATCCATGCGTAACAAATGATTTAGCTACAAATACTTGCGACACAAGTGATATAGCTTCAAATGCTGGCGAAATAAATGAGTTGGTTTCAAATCCATGCGAAACACATGATGTAGCTTCAAATCAACGCGATGTATAAGGTTTATCTTCAAATCCATGCGAAACATATAATTTAGCTCCAAATACTTGCGATATACGTGATATAGCTTCAAATGCAGGCGAAACAAACGTGTTTGCTTCAAATGCATGCGAAACACATGACTAAGCTTCAAATAAATGCGATGTAGAACGTTTACCTTCAAATCCATGCGAAACAAATGATTTAGCTTCAAATAGTTCCGATATAAGTGATATAGCTTCAACTGCTGGCGAAATAAACGAGATAGCTTCAAATCCATGCGAAACCCACGATGTAGCTTCAAATTAATGCGATGTAGAAGGTTTAGCTTCAAACCCATGCGAAACAAATGATTTAGCTACAAATACTTGCGATACAAGTGATATAGCTTCAAATGCTGGCGAAATAAACGAGTTGGCTTCAAATCCATGCGAAACACATGTTGTAGCATAAAATCATTGCGATGTAGAGGGCTTAGCTTCAAATCCATGCGAAAGGAATGCTTTAGCTTCAAATACTTGCGATATATGTGATGTAGCTTCAAATGCAGGCGAATAAACGAGTTTGCTTCAAATCCATGCGAAACACATGATGTAGCATCAAATCAATGCCATGTAGGAGGTTTGGCTTGAAATGCATGCGAAACAAAGGATGTAGCTTCAAATCAATGCGATGTAGAAGGTTTGGCTTGAAATCCATGCGAAACGAAAGATTTATCTTCAAATACTTGCGATATAAGTGATATAGCATCAAATGCTGACGAAATAAACGAGATAGCTTCAAATCCATGCGAAACGCACGATGTAGCTTCAAATTAATGCGATGTAGAAGGTTTAGCTTCAAACCCATGCGAAACAAATGATTTAGCTACAAATACTTGCGATACAAGTGATATAGCTTCAAATGATGGCGAAATAACCGAGTTGGCTTCAAATCCATGCGAAACACATGTTGTAGCATCAAATCATTGCGATGTAGAAGGCTTAGCTTCAAATCCATGCGAAAGAAATGCTTTAGCTTCGAATACTTGCGATGTAAGTGATGTAGCTTCAAATGCAGGCGAAATAAACGAGTTAGCTTCAAATCCATGCGAAACGCACGATGTAGCTTCAAATTAATGCGATGTAGAAGGTTTAGCTTCAAACCCATGCGAAACAAATGATTTAGCTACAAATACTTGCGATACTAGTGATATAGCTTCAAATGATGGCGAAATAATCGAGTTGTCTTCAAATCCATGCGAAACACATGTTGTAGCATCAAATCATTGCGATGTAGATGGCTTAGCTTCAAATCCATACGAAAGAAATGCTTTAGCTTCGAATACTTGCGATGTAAGTGATGTAGCTTCAAATGCAGGCGAAATAAACGAGTTAGCTTCAAATCCATGCGGAATACATGATGTAGCTTCAAATCAAAGCGATGAAGATGGTTTAGAATGAAATCCATGCGAAACAAATGATTTAGCTAAAAATACTTGCGATACAAGTGATATAGCTTCAAATGCTGGCGAAATAAACGACTTGGCTTCAAATCCATGCGAAACACATGTTGAAGCATCAAATCATTGCGATGTAGAAGGCTTAGCTTCAAATCCATGCGAAAGAAATGCTTTAGCTTCAAATACTTGCGATATAAGTGATGTAGCTTCATATGCAGGCGAATAAACGAGTTTGCTTCAAATCCATGCGAAACACATGATGTAGCTTCAAATCAATTGCCATGTAGGAGGTTTGGCTTGAAATGCATGCGAAACAAAGGTTGTAGCTTCAAATCAATGCGATGTAGAAGGTTTGGCTTGAAATCCATGCGAAACAAAAGATTTATCTTCAAATACTTGCGATATAAGTGATATAGCATCAAATGCTGACGAAATAAACGAGATAGCTTCAAATCCATGCGAAACCCACGATGTAGCTTCAAATTAATGCGATGTAGAAGGTTTAGCATCAAACCCATGCGAAACAAATGATTTAGCTACAAATACTTGCGATACAAGTGATATAGCTTCAAATGCTGGCGAAATAAACGAGTTGGCTTCAAATCCATGCGAAACACATGTTGTAGCATCAAATCAATGCGATGTAGAAAGCTTAGCTTCAAATCCATGCGAAAGAAATGCTTTAGCTTCAAATACTTGCGATATAAGTGATGTAGCTTCAAATGTAGGCCAAATAAACGAGTTAGCTTCAAATCCATGCGGAACACATGATGTAGATTCAAATCAATGCTATGTAGAAGGTTTAGCTACAAATCCATGCGAAAGAAATGCTTTAACTTCAAATACTTGCGATATAAGTGATATAGTTTCAAATTCTGGCGAAATAAACGAGTTAGCTTCAAATCCATGCGGAACTCATGATGTAGCTTCAAATCAATGCCATGTATAAGGTTTACCTTCAAATCCATGCGAAACAAATGATTTAGCTTCAAATACTTGCGTTATAAGTGATATAGCTTCAAATTCTGACGAAATAATCGAGTTAGCTTCAACTCCATGCGAAACCAATGATGTAGCTTCAGATCAATACGATGTTGAAGCTTTAACTTCAAATCCATGTGTAGCAAGCGATTTAACCTCAAATACTTGCGATATATGTTGTCTAGCGTCAAATGCTGGCGAAATAATCGAGTTAGCTTCAAATCCATGAGGAACACATGATGTAGCTTCAAATCAATGCGATGTTGAAGGTTTAGCTTCAAATCCATGCGAGACAAATGATTTATCTTCAAAAACTTGCGATATAAGTGATATATTTTCAAATTCTGGCGAAATTATCGAGTTAGCTTCAACTCCATGCGAAACCAATGATGTAGCTTCAAATCAATGCGATGTTGAAGGTTTAACTTCAAATCCATGTGTAGCGAGCGATTTAACCTCAAATACTTGCGATATAAGTTATCTAGCGTCAAATGCTGGCGAAATAATCGAGATAGCTTCAAATCCATGCGAATCACATGATGTAGCTTCAAATCAATGCTATGTAGAAGGTTTATCTTCAAATCCATGCGAATCAAATGATTTAGCTTCAAATACTTGCGATATAAGTGATGTAGCTTCAAATGCTGGCGAAATAAACGAGTTGGCTTCAAATCCATGCGAAACACATGTTGTAGCATCAAATCATTGCGATGTAGAAGGCTTAGCTTCAAATCCATGCGAAAGAAATGCTTTAGCTTCGAATACTTGCGATATAAGTGATGTAGCTTCAAATGCAGGCGAAATAAACGAGTTAGCTTCAAATCCATGCGGAATACATGATGTAGCTTCAAATCAAAGCGATGTAGAAGGTTTAGCTTCAAATCCATGCGAAACAAATGATTTAGCTACAAATACTTGGGATACAAGTGAAATAGCTTCAAATGCTGGCGAAATAATCGAGTTGGCTTCAAATCCATGCGAAACACATGTTGTAGCATCAAATCATTGCGATGTAGAAGGCTTAGCTTCAAATCCATGCGAAAGAAATGCTTTAGCTTCAAATACTTGCGATATAAGTGATGTAGCTTCAAATGCAGGCCAAATAAACGAGTTAGCTTCAAATCCATGCGGAACACATGATGTAGATTCAAATCAATGCTATGTAGAAGGTTTAGCTACAAATCCATGCGAAACAAATGATTTAGCTACAAATACTTGCGATATAAGTGATATATTTTCAAATTCTGGCGAAATTATCGAGTTAGCTTCAACTCCATGCGAAACCAATGATGTTGCTTCAAATCAATGCGATGTTGAAGGTTTAACTTCAAATCCATGCGAATCAAATGATTTAGATTCAAATACTTGCGATATAAGTGATGTAGCTTCAAATGCAGGCGAAATAAACGAGTTAGCTTCAAATCCATGCGGAATACATGATGTAGGTTCAAATCAACGCGATGTATAAGGTTTAGCTTCAAATCCATGCGTAACAAATGATTTAGCTACAAATACTAGCGACACAAGTGATATAGCTTCAAATGCTGGCGAAATAAACGAGTTGGCTTCAAATCCATGCGAAACACATGATGTAGCTTCAAATCAACGCGATGTGTAAGGTTTATCTTCAAATCCATGCGAAACAAATGATTTAGCTTCAAATACTTGCGATATAAGTGATATAGTCTCAAATGCTGGCGAAATAAACGAGATAGCTTCAAATCCATGCGAAACCCACGATGTAGCCTTAAATTAATGCGATGTAGAAGGTTTAGCTTCAAATCCATGCGAAACAAATGATTTAGCTACAAATACTTGCGATACAAGTGATATAGCTTCAAATGCTGGCGAAACAAACGAGTTGGCTCCAAATCCATGCTAAACACATGATGTAGCTTCAAATCAATGCGATGTAGAAGGTTTAGCTTCAAATCCATGCGAGAGGAATGCTTTAGCTTAAAATACTTGCGATATAAGTGATGTAGCTTCAAATGCAGGCGAAATAAACGAGTTAGCTTCAAATCCATGAGGAACACATGATGTAGCTTCAAATCAATGCGATGTATAAGGTTTAGCTTCAAATCCATGCGAGACAAATGATTTATCTTCAAAAACTTGCGATATAAGTGATATATTTTCAAATTCTGGCGAAATTATCGAGTTAGCTTCAACTCCATGCGAAACCAATGATGTTGCTTCAAATCAATGCGATGTTGAAGGTTTAACTTCAAATCCATGCGAATCAAATGATTTAGATTCAAATACTTGCGATATAAGTGATGTAGCTTCAAATGCAGGCCAAATAAACGAGTTAGCTTCAAATCCATGCGGAACACATGATGTAGATTCAAATCAATGCTATGTAGAAGGTTTAGCTTCAAATGCATGCGAATCAAATGATTTAGCTTCAAATACTTGCGATAAAAGTGATATAGCTTCAAATACTTGCGATATAAGTGATATAACTTCAAATTCTGGGCGAAATAATCGAGTTAGCTACAACTCCATGCGAAACCAGTGATGTAGCATCAAATCAATGCGATGTAGAAGGTTTGGCTTGAAATCAATGCGAAACAAATGATTTAGCTTCAAATACTTGCGAAATAAGTAATATAGCTTCAAATGCTGACGAAATAAACGAGTTAGCTTCAAAGCCATGCGAAACACATGATGTAGCATCAAATCAATGCGATGTAACAGGTTCAGCTACAAATCCATGTGAAACAAATGATTTAGCTTCAAATACTTGCGATATAAGTGATATAGTTTCAAATTCTGGCGAAATAATCGAGTTAGCTTCAAGTCCATGCGAAACCCACGATGTAGCTGCAAATCAATGTGATGTAGAAGGCTTAGCTTCAAATCCATGCCAAAGAAATGCTTTAGCTTCAAATACTTGCGATATAAGTGATATAACTTCAAATGCTGGCGAAATAAACGAGATAGCTTCAAATCCATGCGAAACCCACGATGTAGCTTCAAATTAATGCGATGTAGAAGGTTTAGCTTCAAATCCATGCGAAACAAATGATTTAGCATCAAATACTTGCGATATAAGTGATATAACTTCAAATTCTGGCGAAATAATCGAGTTAGCTACAACTCCATGCGAAACCAATAATGTAGCTTCAGATCAATACGATGTTGAAGGTTTAACTTCAAATCCATGTGTAGCAAGCGATTTAACTTCAAATACTTGCGATATAAGTTGTCTAGCATCAAATGCTGGCGAAAAAATCGAGTTGGCTTCAAATCCATGCGAATCACTTGATGTAGCTTCAAATCAGTGCTAAGTAGAAGGTTTAGCTTCAAATGCATGCGAATCAAATGATTTAGCTTCAAATACATGCGACATAAGTGATATAGCTTCAAATACTTGCGATATAAGGAATGTAGCTTCAAATGCTGGCGAAATAAACGAGTTTTCTTCAAATCCATGCGAAATACATGATGTAGGTTCAAATCAAAGCGATGTAGAACGATTGGTTTCAAATCCATGTTAAACAAATGATCTTGATTCAAATACTTGTGATTTAAGTGATATGGCTTCAAATGCAGGCGAAATAAACGATTTAGCTTCAAATCCATGCGGAACACATGATGTAGCTTCAAATCAATGCTATGTAAAATGTTTATCTTCAAATCCATGCGAATCAAATGATTTAGCTTCAAATACTTGCGATATAAGTGATATAGCTTCAAATGCTGGCGAAATAACCGAGTTAGCTTAAAATGCATGCGAAACACATGATGTAGCTTCAAATCAATGCAATGTGTAAGGTTTAGCTTCAAATCAATGCGATGTAGAAGGCTTAGCTTCAAATCCATGCGAAAGAAATGCTTTAGCTTCAAATACTTGCGATATAAGTGATGTAGCTTCAAATGCTGACGAAATAAACGAGATAGCTTCAAACCCATGCGAAAACCACGATGTAGCTTGAAATTAATGCGATGTGGAAGGTTTAGCTTCAAATCCATGCGAAACAAATGATTTAGCTACAAATACTTGCATGTAAGTGATATAGCTTCAAATGCTGGCGAAATAAACGAGTTGGCTTCAAATCCATGCGAAACACATGATGTAGCTTCAAATCAACGCGATGTATAAGGTTTATCTTCAAATCCATGCGAAACATATAATTTAGCTCCAAATACTTGCGATATACGTGATATAGCTTCAAATGCAGGCGAAACAAACGTGTTTGCTTCAAATGCATGCGAAACACATGACTAAGCTTCAAATAAATGCGATGTAGAACGTTTACTTTCAAATCCATGCGAAACAAATGATTTAGCTTCAAATAGTTCCGATATAAGTGATATAGCTTCAACTGCTGGCGAAATAAACGAGATAGCTTCAAATCCATGCGAAACCCACGATGTAGCTTCAAATTAATGCGATGTAGAAGGTTTAGCTTCAAACCCATGCGAAACAAATGATTTAGCTACAAATACTTGCGATACAAGTGATATAGCTTCAAATGCTGGCGAAATAAACGAGTTGGCTTCAAATCCATGCGAAACACATGTTGTGGCATAAAATCATTGCGATGTAGAGGGCTTAGCTTCAAATCCATGCGAAAGGAATGCTTTAGCTTCAAATACTTGCGATATATGTGATGTAGCTTCAAATGCAGGCGAATAAACGAGTTTGCTTCAAATCCATGCGAAACACATGATGTAGCATCAAATCAATGCCATGTAGGAGGTTTGGCTTGAAATGCATGCGAAACAAAGGATGTAGCTTCAAATCAATGCGATGTAGAAGGTTTGGCTTGAAATCCATGCGAAACGAAAGATTTATCTTCAAATACTTGCGATATAAGTGATATAGCATCAAATGCTGACGAAATAAACGAGATAGCTTCAAATCCATGCGAAACGCACGATGTAGCTTCAAATTAATGCGATGTAGAAGGTTTAGCTTCAAACCCATGCGAAACAAATGATTTAGCTACAAATACTTGCGATACAAGTGATATAGCTTCAAATGATGGCGAAATAACCGAGTTGGCTTCAAATCCATGCGAAACACATGTTGTAGCATCAAATCATTGCGATGTAGAAGGCTTAGCTTCAAATCCATGCGAAAGAAATGCTTTAGCTTCGAATACTTGCGATGTAAGTGATGTAGCTTCAAATGCAGGCGAAATAAACGAGTTAGCTTCAAATCCATGCGAAACGCACGATGTAGCTTCAAATTAATGCGATGTAGAAGGTTTAGCTTCAAACCCATGCGAAACAAATGATTTAGCTACAAATACTTGCGATACTAGTGATATAGCTTCAAATGATGGCGAAATAACCGAGTTGGCTTCAAATCCATGCGAAACACATGTTGTAGCATCAAATCATTGCGATGTAGAAGGCTTAGCTTCAAATCCATACGAAAGAAATGCTTTAGCTTCGAATACTTGCGATGTAAGTGATGTAGCTTCAAATGCAGGCGAAATAAACGAGTTAGCTTCAAATCCATGCGGAATACATGATGTAGCTTCAAATCAAAGCGATGAAGATGGTTTAGAATGAAATCCATGCGAAACAAATGATTTAGCTAAAAATACTTGCGATACAAGTGATATAGCTTCAAATGCTGGCGAAATAAACGACTTGGCTTCAAATCCATGCGAAACACATGTTGAAGCATCAAATCATTGCGATGTAGAAGGCTTAGCTTCAAATCCATGCGAAAGAAATGCTTTAGCTTCAAATACTTGCGATATAAGTGATGTAGCTTCAAATGCAGGCGAATAAACGAGTTTGCTTCAAATCCATGCGAAACACATGATGTAGCTTCAAATCAATTGCCATGTAGGAGGTTTGGCTTGAAATGCATGCGAAACAAAGGTTGTAGCTTCAAATCAATGCGATGTAGAAGGTTTGGCTTGAAATCCATGCGAAACAAAAGATTTATCTTCAAATACTTGCGATATAAGTGATATAGCATCAAATGCTGACGAAATAAACGAGATAGCTTCAAATCCATGCGAAACCCACGATGTAGCTTCAAATTAATGCGATGTAGAAGGTTTAGCATCAAACCCATGCGAAACAAATGATTTAGCTACAAATACTTGCGATACAAGTGATATAGCTTCAAATGCTGGCGAAATAAACGAGTTGGCTTCAAATCCATGCGAAACACATGTTGTAGCATCAAATCAATGCGATGTAGAAAGCTTAGCTTCAAATCCATGCGAAAGAAATGCTTTAGCTTCAAATACTTGCGATATAAGTGATGTAGCTTCAAATGTAGGCCAAATAAACGAGTTAGCTTCAAATCCATGCGGAACACATGATGTAGATTCAAATCAATGCTATGTAGAAGGTTTAGCTACAAATCCATGCGAAAGAAATGCTTTAACTTCAAATACTTGCGATATAAGTGATATAGTTTCAAATTCTGGCGAAATAAACGAGTTAGCTTCAAATCCATGCGGAACTCATGATGTAGCTTCAAATCAATGCCATGTATAAGGTTTACCTTCAAATCCATGCGAAACAAATGATTTAGCTTCAAATACTTGCGTTATAAGTGATATAGCTTCAAATTCTGACGAAATAATCGAGTTAGCTTCAACTCCATGCGAAACCAATGATGTAGCTTCAGATCAATACGATGTTGAAGCTTTAACTTCAAATCCATGTGTAGCAAGCGATTTAACCTCAAATACTTGCGATATATGTTGTCTAGCGTCAAATGCTGGCGAAATAATCGAGTTAGCTTCAAATCCATGAGGAACACATGATGTAGCTTCAAATCAATGCGATGTTGAAGGTTTAGCTTCAAATCCATGCGAGACAAATGATTTATCTTCAAAAACTTGCGATATAAGTGATATATTTTCAAATTCTGGCGAAATTATCGAGTTAGCTTCAACTCCATGCGAAACCAATGATGTAGCTTCAAATCAATGCGATGTTGAAGGTTTAACTTCAAATCCATGTGTAGCGAGCGATTTAACCTCAAATACTTGCGATATAAGTTATCTAGCGTCAAATGCTGGCGAAATAATCGAGATAGCTTCAAATCCATGCGAATCACATGATGTAGCTTCAAATCAATGCTATGTAGAAGGTTTATCTTCAAATCCATGCGAATCAAATGATTTAGCTTCAAATACTTGCGATATAAGTGATGTAGCTTCAAATGCTGGCGAAATAAACGAGTTGGCTTCAAATCCATGCGAAACACATGTTGTAGCATCAAATCATTGCGATGTAGAAGGCTTAGCTTCAAATCCATGCGAAAGAAATGCTTTAGCTTCGAATACTTGCGATATAAGTGATGTAGCTTCAAATGCAGGCGAAATAAACGAGTTAGCTTCAAATCCATGCGGAATACATGATGTAGCTTCAAATCAAAGCGATGTAGAAGGTTTAGCTTCAAATCCATGCGAAACAAATGATTTAGCTACAAATACTTGGGATACAAGTGAAATAGCTTCAAATGCTGGCGAAATAATCGAGTTGGCTTCAAATCCATGCGAAACACATGTTGTAGCATCAAATCATTGCGATGTAGAAGGCTTAGCTTCAAATCCATGCGAAAGAAATGCTTTAGCTTCAAATACTTGCGATATAAGTGATGTAGCTTCAAATGCAGGCCAAATAAACGAGTTAGCTTCAAATCCATGCGGAACACATGATGTAGATTCAAATCAATGCTATGTAGAAGGTTTAGCTACAAATCCATGCGAAACAAATGATTTAGCTACAAATACTTGCGATATAAGTGATATATTTTCAAATTCTGGCGAAATTATCGAGTTAGCTTCAACTCCATGCGAAACCAATGATGTTGCTTCAAATCAATGCGATGTTGAAGGTTTAACTTCAAATCCATGCGAATCAAATGATTTAGATTCAAATACTTGCGATATAAGTGATGTAGCTTCAAATGCAGGCGAAATAAACGAGTTAGCTTCAAATCCATGCGGAATACATGATGTAGGTTCAAATCAACGCGATGTATAAGGTTTAGCTTCAAATCCATGCGTAACAAATGATTTAGCTACAAATACTAGCGACACAAGTGATATAGCTTCAAATGCTGGCGAAATAAACGAGTTGGCTTCAAATCCATGCGAAACACATGATGTAGCTTCAAATCAACGCGATGTGTAAGGTTTATCTTCAAATCCATGCGAAACAAATGATTTAGCTTCAAATACTTGCGATATAAGTGATATAGTCTCAAATGCTGGCGAAATAAACGAGATAGCTTCAAATCCATGCGAAACCCACGATGTAGCCTTAAATTAATGCGATGTAGAAGGTTTAGCTTCAAATCCATGCGAAACAAATGATTTAGCTACAAATACTTGCGATACAAGTGATATAGCTTCAAATGCTGGCGAAACAAACGAGTTGGCTCCAAATCCATGCTAAACACATGATGTAGCTTCAAATCAATGCGATGTAGAAGGTTTAGCTTCAAATCCATGCGAGAGGAATGCTTTAGCTTAAAATACTTGCGATATAAGTGATGTAGCTTCAAATGCAGGCGAAATAAACGAGTTAGCTTCAAATCCATGAGGAACACATGATGTAGCTTCAAATCAATGCGATGTATAAGGTTTAGCTTCAAATCCATGCGAGACAAATGATTTATCTTCAAAAACTTGCGATATAAGTGATATATTTTCAAATTCTGGCGAAATTATCGAGTTAGCTTCAACTCCATGCGAAACCAATGATGTTGCTTCAAATCAATGCGATGTTGAAGGTTTAACTTCAAATCCATGCGAATCAAATGATTTAGATTCAAATACTTGCGATATAAGTGATGTAGCTTCAAATGCAGGCCAAATAAACGAGTTAGCTTCAAATCCATGCGGAACACATGATGTAGATTCAAATCAATGCTATGTAGAAGGTTTAGCTTCAAATGCATGCGAATCAAATGATTTAGCTTCAAATACTTGCGATAAAAGTGATATAGCTTCAAATACTTGCGATATAAGTGATATAACTTCAAATTCTGGGCGAAATAATCGAGTTAGCTACAACTCCATGCGAAACCAGTGATGTAGCATCAAATCAATGCGATGTAGAAGGTTTGGCTTGAAATCAATGCGAAACAAATGATTTAGCTTCAAATACTTGCGAAATAAGTAATATAGCTTCAAATGCTGACGAAATAAACGAGTTTTCTTCAAATCCATGCGAAATACATGATGTAGGTTCAAATCAAAGCGATGTAGAACGATTGGTTTCAAATCCATGTTAAACAAATGATCTTGATTCAAATACTTGTGATTTAAGTGATATGGCTTCAAATGCAGGCGAAATAAACGATTTAGCTTCAAATCCATGCGGAACACATGATGTAGCTTCAAATCAATGCTATGTAAAAGGTTTATCTTCAAATCCATGCGAATCAAATGATTTAGATTCAAATACTTGCGATATAAGTGATATAGCTTCAAATGCTGGCGAAATAACCGAGTTAGCTTAAAATGCATGCGAAACACATGATGTAGCTTCAAATCAATGCAATGTGTAAGGTTTAGCTTCAAATCAATGCGATGTAGAAGGCTTAGCTTCAAATCCATGCGAAAGAAATGCTTTAGCTTCAAATACTTGCGATATAAGTGATGTAGCTTCAAATGCTGACGAAATAAACGAGATAGCTTCAAACCCATGCGAAAACCACGATGTAGCTTGAAATTAATGCGATGTGGAAGGTTTAGCTTCAAATCCATGCGAAACAAATGATTTAGCTACAAATACTTGCATGTAAGTGATATAGCTTCAAATGCTGGCGAAATAAACGAGTTGGCTTCAAATCCATGCGAAACACGTGTTGTAGCATCAAATCAATGCGATGTAGAAGGCTTAGCTTCAAATCCATGCGAAAGAAATGCTTTAGCTTCAAATACTTGCGATATAAATGATGTAGCTTCAAATGCAGGCGAAATAAACGAGTTAGCTTCAAATCCATGCGGAATACATGATGTAGATTCAAATCAACGCGATGTATAAGGTTTAGCTTCAAATCCATGCGTAACAAATGATTTAGCTACAAATACTTGCGACACAAGTGATATAGCTTCAAATGCTGGCGAAATAAATGAGTTGGTTTCAAATCCATGCGAAACACATGATGTAGCTTCAAATCAACGCGATGTATAAGGTTTATCTTCAAATCCATGCGAAACATATAATTTAGCTCCAAATACTTGCGATATACGTGATATAGCTTCAAATGCAGGCGAAACAAACGTGTTTGCTTCAAATGCATGCGAAACACATGACTAAGCTTCAAATAAATGCGATGTAGAACGTTTACCTTCAAATCCATGCGAAACAAATGATTTAGCTTCAAATAGTTCCGATATAAGTGATATAGCTTCAACTGCTGGCGAAATAAACGAGATAGCTTCAAATCCATGCGAAACCCACGATGTAGCTTCAAATTAATGCGATGTAGAAGGTTTAGCTTCAAACCCATGCGAAACAAATGATTTAGCTACAAATACTTGCGATACAAGTGATATAGCTTCAAATGCTGGCGAAATAAACGAGTTGGCTTCAAATCCATGCGAAACACATGTTGTAGCATAAAATCATTGCGATGTAGAGGGCTTAGCTTCAAATCCATGCGAAAGGAATGCTTTAGCTTCAAATACTTGCGATATATGTGATGTAGCTTCAAATGCAGGCGAATAAACGAGTTTGCTTCAAATCCATGCGAAACACATGATGTAGCTTCAAATCAATGCCATGTAGGAGGTTTGGCTTGAAATGCATGCGAAACAAAGGATGTAGCTTCAAATCAATGCGATGTAGATGGTTTGGCTTGAAATCCATGCGAACGAAAGATTTATCTTCAAATACTTGCGATATAAGTGATATAGCTTCAAATGCTGGCGAAATAACCGAGTTAGCTTAAAATGCATGCGAAACACATGATGTAGCTTCAAATCAATGCAATGTGTAAGGTTTAGCGTCAAATCAATGCGATGTAGAAGGCTTAGCTTCAAATCCATGCGAAAGAAATGCTTTAGCTTCAAATACTTGCGATATAAGTGATGTAGCTTCAAATGCAGGCGAAATAATCGAGTTAGCTTCAAATCCATGCGGAATACATGATGTAGCTTCAAATCAATGCGATGTAGAAGGTTTGGCTTGAAATCCATGCGAAACAATTGATGTAGCTTCAAATCAATACGATGTAGAAGGTTTGGCTTGAAATCCATGCGAAACAAATGATTTAGCTTCAAATACTTGCGATATAAGTGATATAGCTTCAAATGCTGACGAAATAAACGAGATAGCTTCAAACCCATGCGAAAACCACGATGTAGCTTGAAATTAATGCGATGTGGAAGGTTTAGCTTCAAATCCATGCGAAACAAATGATTTAGCTACAAATACTTGCATGTAAGTGATATAGCTTCAAATGCTGGCGAAATAAACGAGTTGGCTTCAAATCCATGCGAAACACGTGTTGTAGCATCAAATCAATGCGATGTAGAAGGCTTAGCTTCAAATCCATGCGAAAGAAATGCTTTAGCTTCAAATACTTGCGATATAAATGATGTAGCTTCAAATGCAGGCGAAATAAACGAGTTAGCTTCAAATCCATGCGGAATACATGATGTAGATTCAAATCAACGCGATGTATAAGGTTTAGCTTCAAATCCATGCGTAACAAATGATTTAGCTACAAATACTTGCGATACAAGTGATATAGCTTCAAATGCTGGCGAAATAAACGAGTTGGCTTCAAATCCATGCGAAACACATGTTGTGGCATAAAATCATTGCGATGTAGAGGGCTTAGCTTCAAATCCATGCGAAAGGAATGCTTTAGCTTCAAATACTTGCGATATATGTGATGTAGCTTCAAATGCAGGCGAATAAACGAGTTTGCTTCAAATCCATGCGAAACACATGATGTAGCTTCAAATCAATGCCATGTAGGAGGTTTGGCTTGAAATGCATGCGAAACAAAGGATGTAGCTTCAAATCAATGCGATGTAGAAGGTTTGGCTTGAAATCCATGCGAAACGAAAGATTTATCTTCAAATACTTGCGATATAAGTGATATAGCTTCAAATGCTGGCGAAATAACCGAGTTAGCTTAAAATGCATGCGAAACACATGATGTAGCTTCAAATCAATGCAATGTGTAAGGTTTAGCTTCAAATCAATGCGATGTAGAAGGCTTAGCTTCAAATCCATGCGAAAGAAATGCTTTAGCTTCAAATACTTGCGATATAAGTGATGTAGCTTCAAATGCAGGCGAAATAATCGAGTTAGCTTCAAATCCATGCGGAATACATGATGTAGCTTCAAATCAATGCGATGTAGAAGGTTTGGCTTGAAATCCATGCGAAACAATTGATGTAGCTTCAAATCAATACGATGTAGAAGGTTTGGCTTGAAATCCATGCGAAACAAATGATTTAGCTTCAAATACTTGCGATATAAGTGATATAGCTTCAAATGCTGACGAAATAAACGAGATAGCTTCAAACCCATGCGAAAACCACGATGTAGCTTGAAATTAATGCGATGTGGAAGGTTTAGCTTCAAATCCATGCGAAACAAATGATTTAGCTACAAATACTTGCATGTAAGTGATATAGCTTCAAATGCTGGCGAAATAAACGAGTTGGCTTCAAATCCATGCGAAACACGTGTTGTAGCATCAAATCAATGCGATGTAGAAGGCTTAGCTTCAAATCCATGCGAAAGAAATGCTTTAGCTTCAAATACTTGCGATATAAATGATGTAGCTTCAAATGCAGGCGAAATAAACGAGTTAGCTTCAAATCCATGCGGAATACATGATGTAGATTCAAATCAACGCGA
>NW_027477863.1:0-53109 GCF_051020955.1 Megalopta genalis
AATGCGATGTAGAAGGTTTAGCTTCAAATCCATGCGAAACAAATGATTTAGCATCAGATACTTGCGATATAACTGATATAGATTCAAATGCAGGGGAAACAAACGAGTTAGCATAAAATGCATGCAAAACACATGAATTAGCTGCAAATCAAGGCGATGTAGAAGGTTTAGCTTCAAATCCATGCGAAACAAATGATTTAGCATCAGATACTTGCGATATAACTGATATAGCTTCAAATGCAGGGGAAACAAACGAGTTAGCATCAAATCCATGCAAAACACATGATTTACCTAACAAATCAAAGCGATGTAGAAGGTATAGCTACAAATCCAAGCGAAATACATGATTTAGTTTCAAATGAATGCGATATAGAAGGTTTAGCTTCAAATCCGTACGAAACAAATGATTTAGCATCAGATACTTGGGATATAACTGAAATTGCTTCAAATGCAGGGGAAACAAATGAGTTAGCATCAAATCCATGCAAAACACATGATTTAGCGTCAAATCAACGCGATGCAGAAGGTTTAGCTTCAAATTCATGCGAAACAAGTGATTTAGCATCAGATACTTGCGATATAACTGATATATCTTCAAATGCAGGGGAAACAAACGAGTTAGCATAAAATCCATGCAAAACACATGAATTAGCTTCAAATCAATGCGATGTGGAACGATTAGCTTCAAATCCATGCGAAACAAATGATTTAGCATCAGATACTTGCGATATAACTGATATAGATGCAAATGCAGGGGAAATAAACGAGTTAGCATCAAATCCATGCAAAACACATGATTTAGCTTCAAATCAATGCGATGTAGAATGTTTAGCTTCAAATCCATGCGAAACACATGATTTAGCTTCAAATGAATGCGATATAGAAGAAGGTTTAGCTTCAAATTCATGCGACACAAATGATTTAGCTTCAAATCGATGCGAAGTAGAAGGCATAGCTTCAAATCGATGCGGAACAAATGGTTAATCTTCAAACACTTCGGATATAGGTGATATAGCTTCAATTGCATGAGAATCAAACGGAATAGCTTCAAAATCCATGCCATACATATCATTTAGCTTCAAATCGATACGATGTAGAAGGTTTAGCTTCAAATCCATGCGAAACAAATTATTTAACTTCAAATCAATGCGATGTAGAAGGTTTAGCTTCAAATCTAAGCGAAACACATGATTTAGCATCAGATACTTGCGATATAACTGAAATAGCTTCAAATGCAAGGGAAACAAACGAGTTAGCATCAAATCCATGCAAAACACATGATTTAGCTTCATATCAAAGCGATGTAGAAGGTATAGCTTCAAATCCAAGCGAAACACATGATTTAGCTTCAAGTCAATGCGATGTAGAAGGTTTAGCTTCAAATCCCTGCGAAACAAATGATTTAGCTTCAAACACTTGCGATATAAGTGATATAGCACCAAATGCAGGCGAAACGAACGAGTTAGCTTCAAATCCATGCGAAACACATGATTTAGCTGCAAATCAATGCGATGTAGATGGTTTAGCTTCAAATCCATGCGAAACAAATGATTTAGCACCAGATACTTGCGATATAACGGATATAGCTTCAAATGCCGGTGAAAACAACGAGTTAGCATAAAATCCATGCAAAACAAATGATTTAGCTTCAAATCAATGCGGTGTAGATGGTTTAGCTTCAAATCCATGCGAAACAAATGATTTAGCATCAGATACTTGCGATATAACTGATATAGATTCAAATGCAGGGGAAACAATCGAGTTAGCATCAAATCCAAGCGAATCACACGATATGCTTCAAATCAATGCGATGTAGAAGGTTTAGATTCAATTCCATGCAAAACAAATGATTTAGCTTCAAACACATGTAATATAAGTGATATAGCTGCAAAAGCAGACGAATCAAACGGGGTAGCTACAAAATCCATGCGATACATATCATTTTGCTTCAAATCGATACGAAGTAGAAGGTTTAGCTTCAAATCCATGCGAAACTAATGATTTAGCATCAAACACTTGTCATATAAGTGATATAGCATCAAATGCAGGCCAAACAAACGAGTTAGCATCAAATCCAAGCGAATCACACGATATGCTTCAAATCAATGCGATGTAGAAGGTTTAGCTTCAAATCCATGCGACACAAATGATATAGCTTCAAACACTTGTGATATAAGTGATATAGCTGCAAATGCAGACGAATCAAATGGGATAGCTTCAAAATCCATGCGACACATATCATTTTGCTTCAAATCGATACGATGTAGAAGGTTTAGCTTCAAATCCATGCGAAACAAATGATTTAGCTTCAAACACTTGTGATATAAGTGATATAGCTGGAAATGCAGACGAATCAAACGGGATAGCTTCAAAATCCATGCGATACATACCATTTAGCTTCAAATCGATACGATGTAGAAGGTTTAGATTCAAATCCATGCGAAACAAATGATTTAGTTTCAAATCAATGCGATGTAGAAGGTTTAGCTACAAATCCATGCGAACCACATGATTTAGCTTCAAATAAATGTGAAGTAGGAGGCTTAACTTCAAATCCATGCGAAACAAATGGTTTAGCCTCAAATACTTGTGATAAACACGATTTAGCTTCAACTGCTTGCGAAACAAACGAGTAAGCTCCAAATCCATGCGAATCACATGATTTAGCTTTAAATCCATGCGAAATAGAAGGCTTATTTTCAAATCCATGCAAAACAAATGATCCAGCTTCAAATCAATACGATGTAGAAGGTTTAGCTTCAAATCCATGCTAAAAAAATGATTTATCATCAAACACGTGGGATATAAGTGACATAGCTTCAAATGCAGACGTATCAAACGAGTTAGCTTCAAAATCCATGCGATACACATCATTTAGCTTTAAATCCATGCGAAATAGAAGGCTTAGCTTCAAATCCATGCGAAACAAATGATTAAGCTTCAGATTCTTGCGATATAAGCGATATAGCATCAAATGCAGGTGAAACGACCGAGTTAGCTTCAAATCCATGCGAAACACATGATTTAGCTGCAAATCAATGCGATGTAGAAGTTTTAGCTTCAAATCCATGCGATACAAATGATTTAGCATCAGATACTTGCGATATAACTGATATAGATTCAAATGCAGCTGAAACAAACGAGTCATCTCCAAAATCCATGCGATATACATGATTTAGCTTCAAATCAATGCGATGTAGAAGGTTTAGTTTCAAATCCAAGCGAAACACATGATATAGCTTCACATCAATGCGATGTAGAAGGTTTTGCTTGAAATCCATGAGAACAAATGATTTAGCTTCAAACACTTGCGATATAAGTGAGATAGCTTCAAATGCAGACGAATAAACGAGTTAGCTTCAAATCCATGCAAAACACATGATTAAGCATCAAATCAATGCGATGTAGAAGGTTTAGATTCAAATCCATGCGAAATAAATGATTTAGCTTCAAACACTTGTGATATAAGTGATATAGCTGCAAATGCAGACGAATAAAAACGGGATAGCTTCAAAATCCATGGGATACATATCATTCAGCTTCAAATCGATACGATGTAGAAGGTTTAGTTACAAATCCACGCGAAACAAATGATTTAGGTTCAAATACTTGCGATATAAGTGATGTAGCATCAAATGCAGACAAATCAAACGAGTTAGCTTAAAAAACCATGCGGTACACATCATTTAGCTTTAAATCCATGTGAAGTAGAAGGCTTAGCTTCAAATCCATGTGAAACAAATGATTTAGCATCAGATAATTGCGATATAACTGAATTAGCTTCAAATGCAGGGGAAACAAACGAGTTAGCATCAAATCCATGCAAAACACATGATTTAGCTTCAAATCAATGCGATGTAGAAGGTTTAGCTTCAAATCCATGCGAAACAAATGATTTATTTTCAAATACTTGCGGTATAAATGAAACAGCTTCAAATGCAGGCGAAAGAAACGAGTGAGCTTCAAATCCATGCGAAACACATGAGTTAGCTTCAAATCCATGCAAAACACATGGTTTAGCTTCAAATCAATGCGAAGTAGAAGGATTATCTTCAAATCCATGCGAAACAAATGATTCAGCTTCAGATACTTGCGATATAAGTGATATAACTTCAAATGCAGAGGAAACAAACGTGCTAGCTTCAACTCCATACGAAACACATTATTTAGCTTCAAAACATTGCGATGTGGAAGGTTTAGCTTCAAACCAATGCGATGTGCAAGATTTAGCTTCAAACCAATGCGATGTGTAAGGTTTAGCTTCAAATCCATGCGACACAAATGACTTGCATCAGATACTTGCGATATAAGTTATATAGCTTCAAATGCAGGCGAAACAAACGAAGTAGCTTCAAATCCAAACGAAACACATGCTTTAGCTTCAAATCAACGCGAAGTAGAAGGCTTAGCTTCAAATCCATGCGATATAAAAAGTTCAGCTTCTAATACTTGTGATATACATGATTTAGCTTCAACTGCTTGCGAAACAAACGTGTTAGCTTCAAATCCAAGCGAAACACATTACTTATCTTCAAATCAATGCGAAGTAGAAGGCTTAGCTTCAAATCCGCGCGAAACAAATGATTCAGGTTCAAATACTTGCGATATAAGTGATATAGCTTCAAATGCAGGAGAATCAAACGAGTTAGCTCCAAATCCATGCGGAACACATGTTTTGGATTCAAATCAATGCGAAGTAGAAGGCTTGGCTTCAAATCCATGCGAAACAAATGGTTTGGTTTCAAATACTTGCGATAGACATGAATCAGCTGTAACTGCCTGCGAAACAAGCGAGCTAGCTTCAAATCCTAGCGAAACGCATGATTTAGCTTCAAATCCATGCAAAACACATGATTTAGCTTTAAATCAATGCGAAGTAGAAGGCTTACCTTCAAATCCATGCGAAACGAATGGTTTAGCTTCAAATACTTGCGATATAAATGAAACAGCTTCAAATCCTGCGAAACAAACGATTTATCTTCAAAACCATGCGAAACAAATGATTTAACTTCAAATCAATGCGATGTATAAGGTTTAGCTTCAAATCCAAGCGAAACACATGATTTAGCATCAGATACTTGCGATATAACTGAAATAGCTTCAAATGCAGGGAAACAAACGAGTTAGTATCAAATCCATTCAAAACACATGATTTAGCTTCAAATCAAAGCGATGTAGAAAGTATAGCTTCAAATCCAAGCGAAACACATGATTTAGCTTCAAATCAATGCGATGTAGAAGGTTTAGATTCAAATCCATGCGAAACAAATGATTTAGCTTCAAAACACTTGTGATGTATGTGATATAGCTGCAAATGCAGACGAATCAAACGGGATAGCTTCAAAATCCATGCGATACATACCATTTAGCTTCAAATCGATACGATGTATAAGGTTTAGCTTGAAATCCATGCGAAACAAATGATTTAGGTTCAAATCAGTGCGATGTAGAAGGTTTACCTACAAATCCATGCGAAACAAATGATTTAGCATCAAACAATTGGGATATAAGTGATATAGCTTCAAATGCAGACGAATCAAACGAGTTAGCTTCAAAATCCATGCGACACACATCATTTAGCTTTAAATCCATGCGAAGTAGAAGGCTTAGCTACAAATTCATGCGAAACAAATGATTTAGGTTCAGATACTTGCGATATAAGCGATATAGCTTCAAATGCAGGAGAAGCAAACGAGTTAGCATCAAATCCATGCAAAACGCATGATTTAGCTTCAAATCAAAGCGATGTAGAAGGTATAGCTTCAAATCCAAGCGAAACACATGATTTAGCTTCAAATCAATGCGATGTAGAAGGTTTAGATTCAAATCCATGCGAAACAAATGATTTAGCTTCAAACACTTGTGACATAAGTGATATAGTTGCAAATGCAGACGAATCAAACGGGATAGCTTCAAAATCCATGCGATACATATCATTTAGCTTCAAATCGATACGATCTCGAAGGTTTAGCTACAAATCCATGCGAAACAAATGATTTAGGTTCAGATGCTTGCGATGTAATTGATGTAGCATCAAATGCAGACGAATCAAACGAGTTAGCTTCAAAATCCATGCGGAACACATCATTTAGCTTTAAATCCACGTGAAGTAGAAGGCTTAGCTTCAGATCCAAGCGAAATAAATGATTTAGGTTCAGATACTATCGATATAAGTGATGTAGTTTCAAATGCAGAAGAAACAAACGAGTTAGCATCAAATCCATGCAAAACAAATGATTTAGCTTCAAATCAATGCGATGTAGAAGGTTTAGCTTCAAATCCATGCGAAACAAGTGATTTACTTTCAAATACTTGCGGTATAAATGAAACAGCTTCAAATGCATGGGAAACAAACGAGTTAGCATCAAATCCATGCAAAACACATGATTTAGCTTCAAATCAATGCGATGTAGAAGGTTTAGCTTCAAATCCATGCGAAACAAATGATTTATTTTCAAATACTTGCGGTATAAATGAAACAGCTTCAAATGCAGGCGAAAGAAACGAGTTAGCTTCAAATCCATGCGAAACACATGATTTAGCTTCAAATCCATGCAAAACACATGATTTAGCTTCAAATCAATGCGAAGTAGAAGGATTATCTTCAAATCCATGCGAAACAAATGATTCAGCTTCAGATACTTGCGATATAAGTGATATAACTTCAAATGCAGACGAAACAAACGTGCTAGCTTCAACTCCATATGAAACACATTATTTAGCTTCAAAACAATGCGATGTGGAAGGTTTAGTTTCAAACCAATGCGATGTGCAAGATTTAGCTTCAAACCAATGCGATATGTAAGGTTTAGCTTCAAATCCATGCGACACAAATGACTTGCATCAGATACTTACGATATAAGTGATATAGCTTCAAATGCAGGCGAAACAAACGAAATAGCTTCAAATCCAAACGAAACACATGCTTTAGCTTGAAATCAACGCGAAGTAGAAGGCTTGGCTTCAAATCCATGCGAAACAAATAGTTTGGATTCAAATACTTGCGATATACATGAATCAGCTTTAACTACATGCGAAACAAACGAGTTAGCATCAAATCCATGCAAAACACATGATTTAGTTTCAAATCAAAGCGATGTAGAAGGTATAGCTTCAAATCCCACCGAAACACATGATTTAGCTGCAAATCAATGCGATGTAGAAGGTTTAGCTTCAAATCCAAGCGAAACACATGATTTAGCATCAGATACTTGCGATATAACTGAAATAGCTTCAAATGCAGGGGAAACAAACGAGTTAGCATCAAATCCATGCAAAACACATGATTTAGCTTTAAATCCATGCGAAATAGAAGGATTAGCTTCAAATCCATGCAAAACAAATGATTAAGCATCAAATCAATACGATGTAGATGGTTTAGCTTCAAATCCATGCGAAACAAATCATTCAGCTTCAGATACTTGCGATATAAGTGATATAACTTCAAATGCAGACGAAACAAACGTGCTAGCTTCAACACCATACGCAACACATTATTTAGCTTCAAAACAATGCGATGTGGAAGGTTTAGTTTCAAACCAATGCGATGTGCAAGATTTAGCTTCAAACCAATGCGATTTGTAAGGTTTAGCTTCAATTCCATGCGACACAAATGACCTGCATCAGATACTTGCGATATAACTGATATAGCTTCAATGCAGGGGAAACAAACGAGTTAGCATCAAATCCATGCAAAACACATGATTTACCTAACAAATCAAAGCGATGTAGAAGGTATAGCTACAAATCCAAGCGAAATACATGATTTAGTTTCAAATGAATGCGATATAGAAGGTTTAGCTTCAAATCCGTACGAAACAAATGATTTAGCATCAGATACTTGGGATATAACTGATATTGCTTCAAATGCAGGGGAAACAAACGAGTTAGCATAAAATCCATGCAAGACATATGAATTAGCTTCAAATCAATGCGATGTGGAAGGATTAGCTTCAAATCCATGCGAAACAAATGATTTAGCATCAGATACTTGCGATATAACTGATATAGATGCAAATGCAGGGGAAATAAACGAGTTAGCATCAAATCCATGCAAAACACATGATTTAGCTTCAAATCAATGCGATGTAGAATGTTTAGCTTCAAATCCATGCGAAACACATGATTTAGCTTCAAATGAATGCGATATAGAAGAAGGTTTAGCTTCAAATTCATGCGACACAAATGATTTAGCTTCAAATCGATGCGAAGTAGAAGGCATAGCTTCAAATCGATGCGGAACAAATGGTTGAGCTTCAAACACTTCGGATATAGGTGATATAGCTTCAACTGCATGAGAATCAAACGGAATAGCTTCAAAATCCATGCCATACATATCATTTAGCTTCAAATCGATACGATGTAGAAGGTTTAGCTTCAAATCCATGCGAAACAAATTATTTAACTTCAAATCAATGCGATGTAGAAGGTTTAGCTTCAAATCTAAGCGAAACACATGATTTAGCATCAGATACTTGCGATATAACTGAAATAGCTTCAAATGCAAGGGAAACAAACGAGTTAGCATCAAATCCATGCAAAACACATGATTTAGCTTCAAATCAAAGCGACGTAGAAGGTATAGCTTCAAATCCATGCGAAACACATGATTTAGCTGCAAATCAATGCGATGTAGATGGTTTAGCTTCAAATCCATGCGAAACAATGATTTAGCACCAGATACTTGCGATATAACTGATATAGCTTCAAATGCCGGGGAAAACAACGGGTTAGCATAAAATCCATTCAAAACAAATGATTTAGCTTCAAATCAATGCGATGTAGAAGGTATAGCTTTAAATCCATGCGAAAGATATGATTTAGCATCAGATATTTGCGATATAACTGACATAGCATCAAATGCAGGGGAAACAAACGAGTTAGCATCAAATCCATGCAAAACACATGATTTACCTAACAAATCAAAGCGATGTAGAAGGTATAGCTACAAATCCAAGCGAAATACATGATTTAGTTTCAAATGAATGCGATATTGAAGGTTTAGCTTCAAATCCGTACGAAACAAATGATTTAGCATCAGATACTTGGATATAACTGATATTGCTTCAAATGCAGGGGAAACAAATGAGTTAGCATCAAATCCATGAAAAACACATGATTTAGCGTCAAATCAAAGCGATGTAGAAGGTTTAGCTTCAAATTCATGCGAAACAAGTGATTTAGCATCAGATACTTGCGATATAACTGATATATCTTCAAATACAGGGGAAACAAACGAGTTAGCATAAAATCCATGCAAAACACATGAATTAGCTTCAAATCAATGCGATGTGGAAGGATTAGCTTCAAATCCATGCGAAACAAATGATTTAGCATCAGATACTTGCGATATAACTGATATAGATGCAAATGCAGGGGAAATAAACGAGTTAGCATCAAATCCAAGCGAATCACACGATATGCTCCAAATCAATGCGATGTAGAAGGTTTAGATTCAAATCCATGCAAAACAAATGATTTACCTTCAAACACATGTAATATAAGTGATATAGCTGCAAATGCAGACGAATCAAACGGGGTAGCTACAAAATCCATGCGATACATATCATTTTGCTTCAAATCGATACGAAGTAGAAGGTTTAGCTTCAAATCCATGCGAAACTAATGATTTAGCATCAAACACTTGTCATATAAGTGATATAGCATCAAATGCAGGCCAAACAAACGAGTTAGCATCAAATCCAAGCGAATCACACGATATGCTTCAAATCAATGCGATGTAGAAGGTTTAGCTTCAAATCCATGCGACACAAATGATATAGCTTCAAACACTTGTGATATAAGTGATATAGCTGCAAATGCAGACGAATCAAATGGGATAGCTTCAAAATCCATGCGATACATATCATTTTGCTTCAAATCGATACGATGTAGAAGGTTTAGCTTCAAATCCATGCGAAACAAATGATTTAGCTTCAAACACTTGTGATATAAGTGATATAGCTGGAAATGCAGACGAATCAAACGGGATAGCTTCAAAATCCATGCGATACATACCATTTAGCTTCAAATCGATACGATGTAGAAGGTTTAGCTTCAAATCCATGCGAAACACATGATTTAACTTCAAATCAATGCGATGTAGAAGGTTTAGCGTCAAATCCATGCGAAACAAATGATTTAGCATCAGATACTTCCGATATAACTGATATAGCTTCAAATGCAGGGGAAACAAACGAGTTAGCATCAAATCCATGCAAAACACATGATTTACCTAACAAATCAAAGCGATGTAGAAGGTATAGCTACAAATCCAAGCGAAATACATGATTTAGTTTCAAATGAATGCGATATAGAAGGTTTAGCTTCAAATCCGTACGAAACAAATGATTTAGCATCAGATACTTGGGATATAACTGATATTGCTTCAAATGCAGGGGAAACAAACGAGTTAGCATAAAATCCATGCAAAACATATGAATTAGCTTCAAATCAATGCGATGTGGAAGGATTAGCTTCAAATCCATGCGAAACAAATGATTTAGCATCAGATACTTGCGATATAACTGATATAGATGCAAATGCAGGGGAAATAAACGAGTTAGCATCAAATCCATGCAAAACACATGATTTAGCTTCAAATCAATGCGATGTAGAATGTTTAGCTTCAAATCCATGCGAAACACATGATTTAGCTTCAAATGAATGCGATATAGAAGAAGGTTTAGCTTCAAATTCATGCGACACAATGATTTAGCTTCAAATCGATGCGAAGTAGAAGGCATAGCTTCAAATCGATGCGGAACAAATGGTTGAGCTTCAAACACTTCGGATATAGGTGATATAGCTTCAACTGCATGAGAATCAAACGGAATAGCTTCAAAATCCATGCCATACATATCATTTAGCTTCAAATCGATACGATGTAGAAGGTTTAGCTTCAAATCCATGCGAAACAAATTATTTAACTTCAAATCAATGCGATGTAGAAGGTTTAGCTTCAAATCTAAGCGAAACACATGATTTAGCATCAGATACTTGCGATATAACTGAAATAGCTTCAAATGCAAGGGAAACAAACGAGTTAGCATCAAATCCATGCAAAACACATGATTTAGCTTCAAATCAAAGCGACGTAGAAGGTATAGCTTCAAATCCAAGCGAAACACATGATTTAGCTTCAAGTCAATGCGATGTAGAAGGTTTAGCTTCAAATCCCTGCGAAACAAATGATTTAGCTTCAAACACTTGCGATATAAGTGATATAGCACCAAATGCAGGCGAAACGAACGAGTTAGCTTCAAATCCATGCGAAACACATGATTTAGCTGCAAATCAATGCGATGTAGATGGTTTAGCTTCAAATCCATGCGAAACAAATGATTTAGCACCAGATACTTGCGATATAACTGATATAGCTTCAAATGCCGGGGAAAACAACGAGTTAGCATAAAATCCATTCAAAACAAATGATTTAGCTTCAAATCAATGCGATGTAGAAGGTATAGCTTTAAATCATGCGAAAGATATGATTTAGCATCAGATATTTGCGATATAACTGACATAGCTTCAAATGCAGGGGAAACAAACGAGTTAGCATCAAATCCATGCAAAACACATGATTTACCTAACAAATCAAAGCGATGTAGAAGGTATAGCTACAAATCCAAGCGAAATACATGATTTAGTTTCAAATGAATGCGATATTGAAGGTTTAGCTTCAAATCCGTACGAACAAATGATTTAGCATCAGATACTTGGGATATAACTGATATTGCTTCAAATGCAGGGGAAACAAATGAGTTAGCATCAAATCCATGAAAAACACATGATTTAGCGTCAAATCAAAGCGATGTAGAATGTTTAGCTTCAAATCCATGCGAACACATGATTTAGCTTCAAATGAATGCGATATAGAAGAAGGTTTAGCTTCAAATTCATGCGACACAAATGATTTAGCTTCAAATCGATGCGAAGTAGAAGGCATAGCTTCAAATCGATGCGGAACAAATGGTTGAGCTTCAAACACTTCGGATATAGGTGATATAGCTTCAACTGCATGAGAATCAAACGGAATAGCTTCAAAATCCATGCCATACATATCATTTAGCTTCAAATCGATACGATGTAGAAGGTTTAGCTTCAAATCCATGCGAAACAAATTATTTAACTTCAAATCAATGCGATGTAGAAGGTTTAGCTTCAAATCTAAGCGAAACACATGATTTAGCATCAGATACTTGCGATATAACTGAAATAGCTTCAAATGCAAGGGAAACAAACGAGTTAGCATCAAATCCATGCAAAACACATGATTTAGCTTCAAATCAAAGCGACGTAGAAGGTATAGCTTCAAATCCAAGCGAAACACATGATTTAGCTTCAAGTCAATGCGATGTAGAAGGTTTAGCTTCAAATCCCTGCGAAACAAATGATTTAGCTTCAAACACTTGCGATATAAGTGATATAGCACCAAATGCAGGCGAAACGAACGAGTTAGCTTCAAATCCATGCGAAACACATGATTTAGCTGCAAATCAATGCGATGTAGATGGTTTAGCTTCAAATCCATGCGAAACAAATGATTTAGCACCAGATACTTGCGATATAACTGATATAGCTTCAAATGCCGGGGAAAACAACGAGTTAGCATAAAATCCATTCAAAACAAATGATTTAGCTTCAAATCAATGCGATGTAGAAGGTATAGCTTTAAATCCATGCGAAAGATATGATTTAGCATCAGATATTTGCGATATAACTGACATAGCTTCAAATGCAGGGGAAACAAACGAGTTAGCATCAAATCCATGCAAAACACATGATTTACCTAACAAATCAAAGCGATGTAGAAGGTATAGCTACAAATCCAAGCGAAATACATGATTTAGTTTCAAATGAATGCGATATTGAAGGTTTAGCTTCAAATCCGTACGAAACAAATGATTTAGCATCAGATACTTGGGATATAACTGATATTGCTTCAAATGCAGGGGAAACAAATGAGTTAGCATCAAATCCATGAAAAACACATGATTTAGCGTCAAATCAAAGCGATGTAGAAGGTTTAGCTTCAAATTCATGCGAAACAAGTGATTTAGCATCAGATACTTGCGATATAACTGATATATCTTCAAATACAGGGGAAACAAACGAGTTAGCATAAAATCCATGCAAAACACATGAATTAGCTTCAAATCAATGCGATGTGGAAGGATTAGCTTCAAATCCATGCGAAACAAATGATTTAGCATCAGATACTTGCGATATAACTGATATAGATGCAAATGCAGGGGAAATAAACGAGTTAGCATCAAATCCAAGCGAATCACACGATATGCTCCAAATCAATGCGATGTAGAAGGTTTAGATTCAAATCCATGCAAAACAAATGATTTACCTTCAAACACATGTAATATAAGTGATATAGCTGCAAATGCAGACGAATCAAACGGGGTAGCTACAAAATCCATGCGATACATATCATTTTGCTTCAAATCGATACGAAGTAGAAGGTTTAGCTTCAAATCCATGCGAAACTAATGATTTAGCATCAAACACTTGTCATATAAGTGATATAGCATCAAATGCAGGCCAAACAAACGAGTTAGCATCAAATCCAAGCGAATCACACGATATGCTTCAAATCAATGCGATGTAGAAGGTTTAGCTTCAAATCCATGCGACACAAATGATATAGCTTCAAACACTTGTGATATAAGTGATATAGCTGCAAATGCAGACGAATCAAATGGGATAGCTTCAAAATCCATGCGATACATATCATTTTGCTTCAAATCGATACGATGTAGAAGGTTTAGCTTCAAATCCATGCGAAACAAATGATTTAGCTTCAAACACTTGTGATATAAGTGATATAGCTGGAAATGCAGACGAATCAAACGGGATAGCTTCAAAATCCATGCGATACATACCATTTAGCTTCAAATCGATACGATGTAGAAGGTTTAGCTTCAAATCCATGCGAAACACATGATTTAACTTCAAATCAATGCGATGTAGAAGGTTTAGCGTCAAATCCATGCGAAACAAATGATTTAGCATCAGATACTTCCGATATAACTGATATAGCTTCAAATGCAGGGGAAACAAACGAGTTAGCATCAAATCCATGCAAAACACATGATTTAGCTTCAAATCAGTGCGATGTAGAAGGTTTAGCTTCAAATCCAAGCGAAACAAATGATTTAACTTCAAATCAATGCGATGTAGAAGGTTTAGCGTCAAATCCATACGAAACAAATGATTTAGCATCAGATACTTCCGATATAACTGATATAGCTTCAAATGCAGGGAAAACAAACGAGTTAGCATAAAATCCATGCAAAACACACGATTTAGCTTCAAATCAATGCGATGTAGAAGATTTAGCTTCAAATCCATGCGAAACAAATGATTTAGCATCAGATACTTGCGATATAACTGATATAGCTTCAAATGCAGGGGAAACAAACGAGTTTGCATCAAATCCATGCGAAACACATGATTTAGCTTCAAGTCAATGCGATGTTGAAGGTTAAGCTTCAAATTCATGCGAAACAAATGATTTAGCATCAGATACTTCCGATATAACTGATATAGCTTCAAATGCAGTGGAAACAAACGAGTTAGCATCAATTCCATGCAAAACACATGATTTAGCTTTAAATCCATGCGAAATAGAAGGATTAGCTTCAAATCCATGCAAAACAAATGATTAAGCATCAAATCAATACGATGTAGATGGTTTAGCTTCAAATCCATGCGAAACAAATGATTTAGCTTCAGATACTGGGGATAGAAGTGATATAGCATCGAATGCAGGCGATACGAACGAGTTAGCTTCAAATCCACGCGAAACACATGATTTAGCTTCAAATCAATGCGATGTAGAAGGTTTAGCTTCAAATCCATGCGAAACAAACGATTTAGCATCAGATACTTGCGATATAACTGATATAGCTTCAAATGCAGTGGAAACAAACGAGTTAGCATCAATTCCATGCAAAACACATGATTTAGCTTCAAATCAAAGCGATGTAGAAGATATAGCTTCAAATCCAAGCGAAATACATGATTTAACTTCAAATCAATGCGATGTAGAAGGTTTAGCGTCAAATCCATGCGAGACAAATGATTTAGCATCAGATACTTCCGATATAACTGATATAGCTTCAAATGCAGGGAAAACAAACGAGTTAGCATAAAATCCATGCAAAACACACGATTTAGCTTCAAATCAATGCGATGTAGAAGATTTAGCTTCAAATCCATGCGAAACAAATGATTTAGCATCAGATACTTGCGATATAACTGATATAGCTTCAAATGCAGGGGAAACAAACGAGTTTGCATCAAATCCATGCGAAACACATGATTTAGCTTCAAGTCAATGCGATGTTGAAGGTTAAGCTTCAAATTCATGCGAAACAAATGATTTAGCATCAGATACTTCCGATATAACTGATATAGCTTCAAATACAGGAGAAATAAACGAGTTAGCATCAAATCCATGCAAAAGACATGATTTAGCTTCAAATAAAAGCGATGTAGAATCTTTAGCTTCAAATCCAAGCGAAACAAATGATTTAGCATCAGATACTTGTGATATAACTGAAATAGCTTCAAATGCAGGGGGAACAAACGAGTTAGCATCAAATCCATGCAAAACACACGATTTAGCTTCAAATCAATGCGATGTAGAAGGTTTAGCTTCATATCCATGCGAAACAAACGATTTAGCATCAGATACTTGCGATATAACTGATATAGCTTCAAATCCATGTGAAGCAAATGATTTAGCATCAGATACTTGCGATATAACTGATATAGCTTCAAATCAATGCGATGTAGAAGGTTTAGCTTCAAATCCATGCGATGCACATGTTGTAGCTGCAAATCAATGCGATGTAGAGGGTTTAGCTTCAAATCCAAGCGAAACACATGATTTAGCATCAGATACTTGCGATATAACTGAAATAGCTTCAAATGCAGGGGAAACAAACGAGTTAGCTTCAAATCCATGCTAAACACACGATTTAACTTCAAATCAATGCGATGTAGAAGGTTTAGCTTCAAATCCATGCGAAACAAAAGAGTTAGCATCAGATACTTGAGATATAACTGATATAGCTTCAAATGCAGGGGAAACGAACGAGTTTGTATCAAATCCATGCAAAACACATGATTTAGCTTCAAGTCAATGCGATGTAGAAGGTTTAGCTTCAAATCCAAGCGAAACATATGATTTAGTTGCAAATCAATGCGATGCTGAAGGTTTAGCTTCAAATTCAAGCGAAACAAATGATTTAGCATCAGATACTTCCGATATAACTGATATAGCTTCAAATGCAGGGGAACAAACGAGTCAGCATCAAATCCATGCAAAACACATGATTTAGCTTCAAGTCAAAGCGATGTGGAAGGTTGAGCTTCAAATCCATGCAAAACACATGATTTAGCTGCAAATCAATGCGATGTAGAAGGTTTAGTTTCAAATCCATGCGAAACAAATGATTTAGCATCAGATACTTGCGATATAAGAGATATAGATTCAAATGCAGTCGAAACATACGAGTTAGCTTCAAATCCATGCAAAACACATGATTTTTCTTCAAATACTTGCGAAATAGAAGTCTTAGCTTCAAATCCATGCAAAACAAATGTTTCAGCATCGAATCAATACGATGTAAAAGGTTTAGCTTCAAATCCATACGAAACAAATGATTTAGCTTCAGATACTATCGATAGAAGTGATATAGCATCGAATGCAGGCGAAACGAACGAGTTAGCTTCAAATCCACGCGAAACACATGATTTAGCCTTAAATCCATGCGAAGTAGGAGGCATAGCTTCAAATCCATGCGAAACAAATGATTTAGCTTCAGATACTTGCGATATAACTGATATAGCTTCAAATGCAGGGGAAACAAACGAGTTAGCATAAAATCCATGCAAAACACATGATTTAGCTTCAAATCAATGCGATGTAGAAGGTTTAGCTTCAAATCCAAGCGAAACACATGATTTAACATTAGATACTTGCGATATAACTGAAATAGCTTCAAATGCAGGGGAAACAAACGAGTTAGCATCAATTCCATGCAAAACACATGATTTAGCTTCAAATCAAAGCGATGTAGAAGGTATAGCTTCAAATCCAAACGAAACACATTATTTAGCTTCAAATCAATGCGATGTAGAAGGTTCAGCTTCAAATCCATGTGAAACAAGTGATTTAGCTTCAAACATTTGTGAGATAAGTGATATAGCAGCAAATGCAGACGAATCAAACGGGGTAGCTTCAAAATCTATGCGATACTTATCATTTTGCTTCAAATCGATACGATGTAGAAGGTTTCGCTTCAAATCCATGCGAAACAAATGAGTTAGCAACAGATACTTGCGATATAACTGAAATAGCTTAAAATGCAGGGGAAACAAACGAGTTAGCATCAAATCCATACAAAACACATGATTTAGCTTCAAATCAATGCGATGTAGAATGTTTAGCTTCAAATCCAAGCGAAATACATGATTTAACTTCAAATCAATGCGATGTAGAAGGTTTAGCGTCAAATCCATGCGAGACAAATGATTTAGCATCAAACACTTGGGATATAAGTGATATAGCTTCAAATGCAGACGAATCAAACGAGTTAGCTTCAAAATCCATGCGATAGACATCATTTAGCTTTAAATCCATGCGAAATAGAAGACTTAGCTTCAAATCCATGCAAAACAAATGTTTCAGCATCGAATCAATACGATGTAGAAGGTTTAGCTTCAAATCCATACGAAACAAATGATTTAGCTTCAGATACTAGCGATAGAAGTGACATAGCATCGAATGCAGGCGAATCGAACGAGTTAGCTTCAAATCCACGCGAAACACATGATTTAGCCTTAAATCCATGCGAAGAAGGAGGCATAGCTTCAAATCCATGCGAAACAAATGATTTAGCATCAGATACTTGCAATATAACTGATATAGCTTCAAATGCAGGGGAAACAAACGAGTTAGCATCAAATCCATGCAAAACACATGATTTAGCATCAAATCAATGCGATGTAGAAGGTTCAGCTTCAAAATCATGCGATACAAATGATTTAGCTTCAAACACTTGTGATATAAATGATATAGCTGCAAATGTAGACGACTCATACGGTGTAGCTTCAAAATCCATGCGATACAAATGATTTAACTTCAAACACTTATGATATAAGTGATATAGCATCAAATGCAGGCGAAACAAACGAGTTAGCTTCAAATCCAAGCGAATCACACGATAAGCTTCAAATCAATGCGATGTTGAAGGTTTAGCTTCAAATCCATGCGAAACAAATGATTTAGCTTCAGATACTAGCGATATAAGTGATATAGCATCAAATGCAGGCAAAACGAACGAGTTAGCAAGAAATCTAAGCAAGACACATGATTTAGCTTCAAATCAATGCGATGTAGAAGGTTTAGCTTCAAATCCATGCGGAACAAATGATTTAGCATCAAACAATTGGGATATAAGTGATATAGCTTCAAATGCAGACGAATCAAACGAGTTAGCTTCAAAATCCATGCGATAAACATCATTTAGCTTTAAATCCATGCGAAATAGAAGGCTTAGCTTCAAATCCATGCAAAACAAATGATTAAGCATCAAATCAATACGATGTAGAAGGTTTAGATTCAAATCCATGCGAAACAAATGATTTAGCTTCAGATACTAGGGATAGAAGTGATATAGCATCGAATGCAGGCGAAACGAACGAGTTAGCTTCAAAACCACGCGAAACACATCATTTAGCTTTAAATCCATGCGAAATAGAAGGCTTAGCTTCAAATCCATGCGAAACAAATGATTTAGCATCAGATACTTGCGATATAAGAGATATAGATTCAAATGCAGTCGAAATATACGAGTTAGCTTCAAATCCATGCAAAACACATGATTTTTCTTCAAATACTTGCGACATAAGAGATATAGCATAAAATGCAGACGGAACAATCGAGTAAGCTTCAAATCCAAGCGCAAGACATAATTTAGCTTCAAATAAATGCGATGTAGAAGGTTTAGCTTCAAGTTCAAGCGAAACACACGATTTAGCTTCAAATCAATGCGATGTAGAAGGTTTAGCTTCAAATCCATGCGAAACAAACGATTTAGCATCAGATACTTGCGATATAACTGATATAGCTTCAAATGCAGTGGAAACAAACGAGTTTGCATCAAATCCTTCCAAAACACATGATTTAGCTTCAAGACAATGCGATGTAGAAGGTTTAGCTTCAAACCCAAGCGAAACATATGATTTAGTTGCAAATCAATGCGATGTTGAAGGTTAAGCTTCAAATTCATGCGAAACAAATGATTTAGCATCAGATACTTCCGATATAACTGATATAGCTTCAAATGCAGGGAAAACAAACGAGTTAGCATAAAATCCATGCAAAACACACGATTTAGCTTCAAATCAATGCGATGTAGAAGATTTAGCTTCAAATCCATGCGAAACAAATGATTTATCATCAGATACTTGCGATATAACTGATATAGCTTCAAATGCAGACGAAACAAACGATTTAGCTTCCAATCCGAGCGAATTACATGATTTAGCTTCAAATCAATGCGATGTAGAAAGTTTAGCTTCAAATCCATGCGAAGCAAATTATTTAGCTTCAGATACTAGCGATATAAGTTTTATAGCTTCAAATGCAGACGAAACTAACGAGTTAGCTCCAAATCCAAGCGAAACACATGATTTAGCTGCAAGTCAATGCTATGTAGAAGGTCTAGTTTCAAATCCATGAGACACAAATGATTTAGCTTCAGATACTTGCGATATAAGTGATACAGCTACAAATGCAGACAAAATAAACGAGTTAGCTCCAAATCCATGCGAAACACATGATTTAGCTTCATATCAATGCGATGTAGAAGGTTTAGCTTCAAATCCATGCGAAGCAAATGATTTAGCTTCAAACACTTGGGATATAAGTGATATAGCTTCAAATGTAGACGAAACCATCGAGTTAGCTTCCAATCTAAGCGAATCACATGATTTAGCTTCAAATCAATGCCATGTAGAAGGTTTAGCTTGAAATCCATGCGAAAGAAATGATTTATCTTCAAACACTTGGGATATAAGTGATATATCTTCAAATGCAGACGAAACAAACGATTTAGCTTCCAATCCGAGCCAATTACATGATTTAGCTTCAAATCAATGCGATGTTGAAAGTTTAGCTTCAAATCCATGCGAAACAAATTATTTAACTTCAGATACTAGCGATATAAGTGTTATAGCTTCAAATGCAGACGAAACTAACGAGTTAGCTTCAAACCCATTCGAAACACATGATTAAGCTTCAAATCAATGCTATGTAGAAGGTTCAGCTTGAAATCTATGCGAAACAAATGATTTAGCTTCAGATACTTGCGATATAAGTGATACAGCTTCAAATGCAGACGAAACTAACGAGTTAGCTTCAAATCCATGCGAATTATTAAGGCTTTGCTTCAAATCTATGCGAAACACATGATTTAGCTGCAAATCAATGCGATGTAGAAGGTTCAGCTTGAAATTCATGCGAAACAAATGATTTATCTTCAAACACTTGGGATATAAGTGATATATCTTCAAATGCAGACGAAACAAACTATTTAACTTCCAGTCCAAGCGAATTACCTGATTTAGCTTCAAATCAATGCTATGTAGAAGGTTTAGCTACATATCCATGAGACACAAATGATTTAGCTTCAGATACTAGCGATATAAGTGGTATAGCTACAAATGCAGACGAAACAAACGAGTTATCTTCAAATCCATGCGAAACTCATGATTTTGCTGCAAAGCAATGCTATGTAGAACGTTTAGCTCCAAATCCATGAGAGACAAATGATTTAGCTTCAAACACTTGGAATATAAGTGATATAGCTTCAAATGCAGACGAAGCAAACGAGTTAGCTTCAAAATCCATGCGAAACACACGATTTAGCTGCAAATCAATGCTATGTAGAAGGTTTAGCTTCAAATCCATGAGACACAAATGATTTATCTTCAGATACTTGCGATATAAGTGATACAGATTCAAATGCAGACGAAATAAACGAGTTAGCTTCCAATCCAGCGAAACACATGATTATCATTAAATCAATGCGATGTAGAAGGTTTAGCTTGAAATCCAAGCGAAACAAATGATTTATTTTCAAGCACTTGGTATATAAGTGATATATCTTCAAATGCAGACGAAACAAACGATTTAGCTTCCAATCCATGCAAAACACATGATTTAGGTTCAAATCAATGCGACGTAGCAGGATTAGCTTCAAATCCATGCGAAGCAAATGATTGAGCTTCAAACTCTTAGGTTATATGTGATATAGCTTCAACAGCATGCGAAACAAACGAGTTAGATTCAAATCCTTGCGAAACACATGATTTTGCTTCAAATCAATTCGAAGTAGAAGGTTTAGCTTCAAATCCATGAGACACAAATGATTTAGCTTCAGATACATGCGATATAAGTGATACAGCTTCAAATGCAGACGAAACTATCGAGTTAGCTTCAAATCCATACGAAACACATGATTAAGCTTCAAATCAATGCTATGTAGAAGGTTTAGCTTCAAATCCTTGCGACACAAATGATTTAGCTTCAGATACTTGCGATATAAGTGATACAGCTTCAAATGCAGGGGAAACAAACGAGTTTACATAAAATCCATGCAAAACACATGACTTAGTTTCAAATCGATACGATGTAGAAGGTTTAGCTTCAAATCCATGCGAAACAAATGATTTAGCTTCAAACACTTGCGATATAAGTGATATAGCATCAAATGCAGGCAAAACGAACGAGTTAGCATAAAATCCATGCAAAAAACATGATTTAGCTTCAAATCAATGCGATGTAGAAGGTTTAGTTTCAAATCCATGCAAAGCAAATGATTTAGCATCAGATACTTGCGATATAACTGATATAGCTTCTAATGCAGGGGAAACAAACGAGTTAGCATCAAATCCATGCAAAACACATGATTTAGCTGCAAATCAATGCAATGTAGAAGGTTTAGCGTCAAATCCATGCGAAACAAATGATTTAGCAACAGATACTTGCGATATAACTCAAATAGCTTAAAATGCAGGGGAAACAAACGAGTTAGCTAACTCGTTTGATTCGTCTGCATCTGAAGCTATATCACTTATATCCAAGTGTTTGATGCTAAATCATTTGTTTCGCATGGATTTGACGCTAAACCTTCTACATCGCATTGATTTGAATTTAAATCATGTGTTTCGCTTGGATTTGAAGCTAAAACTTCTACATCGTATCGATTTGAAGCAAAATGATATGTATCGCATGGATTTTGAAGCTACACCGTATGATTCGTCCATATGTGCAGCTATATCATTTATATCACAAGTGTTTGAAGCTAAATCATTTGTTTCGCATGATTTTGAAGTTGAACCTTCTACATCGCATTGATTTGATGCTAAATCATGTGTTTTGCATGGATTTGATGCTAACTCGTTTTTCCCCTGCATTTGAAGCTATATCAGTTATATCGCAAGTATCAGATGCTAAATCATTTGTTTCGCATGGATTTGAAGCTATGCCTTATACTTCGCATGGATTTAAAGCTAAACATATGTTTAGCATCAAACACTTGGGATATAAGTGATATAGCTTCAAATGCAGACGAATCAAACGAGTTAGCTTCATATCCACGCGAAACACATGATTTAGCTTTAAATCCATGCGGAGTACAAGGCATAGCTTCAAATCCATGCGAAACAAATGATTTAGCATCAGATACTTGCAATATAACTGATATAGCTTCAAAGGCAGGGGAAACAAACGAGTTAGCATCAAATCCATGCAAAACACATGATTTAGCATCAAATCAATGCGATGTAGAAGGTTCAGCTTCAAAATCATGCGAAACAAATGATTTAGCTTCAAACACTTGTGATATAAATGATATAGCTGCAAATGTAGACGAATCATACGGTGTAGCTTCAAAATCCATGCGATACATATCATTTTGCTTCAAATCAATGCGATGTAGAAGGTTTAGCTTGAAATCCATACGAAACAAATGGTTTAGATACAAATGCTTATGATGTACGTTATTTAGATCCATCTGCATGCGCAACAAACGAGTTAGCTTCAAATCCATGCGAAACACATGATTTAGCAGCAAATCAATACGATCTTGAAGGTTTAGCTACAACTTCATGCGAAACACATGATTTAGCTTCAAATCAATGCGATGTAGAAGGTTGAACTTCAAATCAATGCGATGTAGAAGGTTTAGCATCAAAACCATGCGACACAAATGACTTAGCATCAGATTCATGCGATATAAGAGATATACCTTCGAATTCAGACGAAACAAACGACTTAGCTTCAAATCAATACGATGTAGAAGGTTTAGCTTCAAATCCATGAGAAACAAATGATTTAGCTTCAGATACTTGCGATATAACTGATATAGCTTCAAATGCAGGGGAAACAAACGAGTTAGCATCAAATCCATGCAAAACACATGATTTAGCTTCAAATCAGTGCGATGTAGAAGGTTTAGCTTCAAATCCAAGCGAAACACATGATTTAACTTCAAATCAATGCGATGTAGAAGGTTTAGCGTCAAATCCATGCGAAACAAATGATTTAGCATCAGATACTTCCGATATAACTGATATAGCTTCAAATGCAGGGAAAACAAACGAGTTAGCATAAAATCCATGCAAAACACACGATTTAGCTTCAAATCAATGCGATGTAGAAGATTTAGCTTCAAATCCATGCGAAACAAATGATTTAGCATCAGATACTTGCGATATAACTGATATAGCTTCAAATGCAGGGGAAACAAACGAGTTTGCATCAAATCCATGCGAAACACATGATTTAGCTTCAAGTCAATGCGATGTTGAAGGTTAAGCTTCAAATTCATGCGAAACAAATGATTTAGCATCAGATACTTCCGATATAACTGATATAGCTTCAAATGCAGTGGAAACAAACGAGTTAGCATCAATTCCATGCAAAACACATGATTTAGCTTTAAATCCATGCGAAATAGAAGGATTAGCTTCAAATCCATGCAAAACAAATGATTAAGCATCAAATCAATACGATGTAGATGGTTTAGCTTCAAATTCATGCGAAACAAATGATTTAGCTTCAGATACTGGGGATAGAAGTGATATAGCATCGAATGCAGGCGATACGAACGAGTTAGCTTCAAATCCACGCGAAACACATGATTTAGCTTCAAATCAATGCGATGTAGAAGGTTTAGCTTCAAATCCATGCGAAACAAACGATTTAGCATCAGATACTTGCGATATAACTGATATAGCTTCAAATGCAGTGGAAACAAACGAGTTAGCATCAATTCCATGCAAAACACATGATTTAGCTTCAAATCAAAGCGATGTAGAAGATATAGCTTCAAATCCAAGCGAAATACATGATTTAACTTCAAATCAATGCGATGTAGAAGGTTTAGCGTCAAATCCATGCGAGACAAATGATTTAGCATCAGATACTTCCGATATAACTGATATAGCTTCAAATGCAGGGAAAACAAACGAGTTAGCATAAAATCCATGCAAAACACACGATTTAGCTTCAAATCAATGCGATGTAGAAGATTTAGCTTCAAATCCATGCGAAACAAATGATTTAGCATCAGATACTTGCGATATAACTGATATAGCTTCAAATGCAGGGGAAACAAACGAGTTTGCATCAAATCCATGCGAAACACATGATTTAGCTTCAAGTCAATGCGATGTTGAAGGTTAAGCTTCAAATTCATGCGAAACAAATGATTTAGCATCAGATACTTCCGATATAACTGATATAGCTTCAAATACAGGAGAAATAAACGAGTTAGCATCAAATCCATGCAAAAGACATGATTTAGCTTCAAATAAAAGCGATGTAGAATCTTTAGCTTCAAATCCAAGCGAAACAAATGATTTAGCATCAGATACTTGTGATATAACTGAAATAGCTTCAAATGCAGGGGGAACAAACGAGTTAGCATCAAATCCATGCAAAACACATGATTTAGCTTCAAATCAATGCGATGTAGATGGTTTAGCTTCAAATCCATGCGAAACAAATGATTTAGCATCAGATACTTGCGATATAAATGATATAGCTTCAAATGCAGGGGAAACAAACGAGTTAGCATAAAATCCATGCAAAACACACGATTTAGCTTCAAATCAATGCGATGTAGAAGGTTTAGCTTCATATCCATGCGAAACAAACGATTTAGCATCAGATACTTGCGATATAACTGATATAGCTTCAAATCCATGTGAAGCAAATGATTTAGCATCAGATACTTGCGATATAACTGATATAGCTTCAAATCAATGCGATGTAGAAGGTTTAGCTTCAAATCCATGCGATGCACATGTTGTAGCTGCAAATCAATGCGATGTAGAGGGTTTAGCTTCAAATCCATGCGAAACACATGATTTAGCATCAGATACTTGCGATATAACTGAAATAGCTTCAAATGCAGGGGAAACAAACGAGTTAGCTTCAAATCCATGCTAAACACACGATTTAACTTCAAATCAATGCGATGTAGAAGGTTTAGCTTCAAATCCATGCGAAACAAAAGAGTTAGCATCAGATACTTGAGATATAACTGATATAGCTTCAAATGCAGGGGAAACAAACGAGTTTGCATCAAATCCATGCAAAACACATGATTTAGCTTCAAGTCAATGCGATGTAGAAGGTTTAGCTTCAAATCCAAGCGAAACATATGATTTAGTTGCAAATCAATGCGATGCTGAAGGTTTAGCTTCAAATTCAAGCGAAACAAATGATTTAGCATCAGATACTTCCGATATAACTGATATAGCTTCAAATGCAGGGGGAACAAACGAGTCAGCATCAAATCCATGCAAAACACATGATTTAGCTTCAAGTCAAAGCGATGTGGAAGGTTGAGCTTCAAATCCATGCAAAACACATGATTTAGCTGCAAATCAATGCGATGTAGAAGGTTTAGTTTCAAATCCATGCGAAACAAATGATTTAGCATCAGATACTTGCGATATAAGAGATATAGATTCAAATGCAGTCGAAACATACGAGTTAGCTTCAAATCCATGCAAAACACATGATTTTTCTTCAAATACTTGCGAAATAGAAGGCTTAGCTTCAAATCCATGCAAAACAAATGTTTCAGCATCGAATCAATACGATGTAGAAGGTTTAGCTTCAAATCCATACGAAACAAATGATTTAGCTTCAGATACTATCGATAGAAGTGATATAGCATCGAATGCAGGCGAAACGAACGAGTTAGCTTCAAATCCACGCGAAACACATGATTTAGCCTTAAATCCATGCGAAGTAGGAGGCATAGCTTCAAATCCATGCGAAACAAATGATTTAGATTCAGATACTTGCGATATAACTGATATAGCTTCAAATGCAGGGGAAACAAACGAGTTAGCATAAAATCCATGCAAAACACATGATTTAGCTTCAAATCAATGCGATGTAGAAGGTTTAGCTTCAAATCCAAGCGAAACACATGATTTAACATTAGATACTTGCGATATAACTGAAATAGCTTCAAATGCAGGGGAAACAAACGAGTTAGCATCAATTCCATGCAAAACACATGATTTAGCTTCAAATCAAAGCGATGTAGAAGGTATAGCTTCAAATCCAAACGAAACACATTATTTAGCTTCAAATCAATGCGATGTAGAAGGTTCAGCTTCAAATCCATGTGAAACAAGTGATTTAGCTTCAAACACTTGTGAGATAAGTGATATAGCAGCAAATGCAGACGAATCAAACGGGGTAGCTTCAAAATCTATGCGATACTTATCATTTTGCTTCAAATCGATACGATGTAGAAGGTTTCGCTTCAAATCCATGCGAAACAAATGAGTTAGCAACAGATACTTGCGATATAACTGAAATAGCTTAAAATGCAGGGGAAACAAACGAGTTAGCATCAAATCCATACAAAACACATGATTTAGCTTCAAATCAATGCGATGTAGAATGTTTAGCTTCAAATCCAAGCGAAATACATGATTTAACTTCAAATCAATGCGATGTAGAAGGTTTAGCGTCAAATCCATGCGAGACAAATGATTTAGCATCAAACACTTGGGATATAAGTGATATAGCTTCAAATGCAGACGAATCAAACGAGTTAGCTTCAAAATCCATGCGATAGACATCATTTAGCTTTAAATCCATGCGAAATAGAAGACTTAGCTTCAAATCCATGCAAAACAAATGTTTCAGCATCGAATCAATACGATGTAGAAGGTTTAGCTTCAAATCCATACGAAACAAATGATTTAGCTTCAGATACTAGCGATAGAAGTGATATAGCATCGAATGCAGGCGAATCGAACGAGTTAGCTTCAAATCCACGCGAAACACATGATTTAGCCTTAAATCCATGCGAAGTAGGAGGCATAGCTTCAAATCCATGCGAAACAAATGATTTAGCATCAGATACTTGCAATATAACTGATATAGCTTCAAATGCAGGGGAAACAAACGAGTTAGCATCAAATCCATGCAAAACACATGATTTAGCATCAAATCAATGCGATGTAGAAGGTTCAGCTTCAAAATCATGCGATACAAATGATTTAGCTTCAAAAACTTGTGATATAAATGATATAGCTGCAAATGTAGACGACTCATACGGTGTAGCTTCAAAATCCATGCGATACAAATGATTTAACTTCAAACACTTATGATATAAGTGATATAGCATCAAATGCAGGCGAAACAAACGAGTTAGCTTCAAATCCAAGCGAATCACACGATAAGCTTCAAATCAATGCGATGTTGAAGGTTTAGCTTCAAATCCATGCGAAACAAATGATTTAGCTTCAGATACTAGCGATATAAGTGATATAGCATCAAATGCAGGCAAAACGAACGAGTTAGCAAGAAATCTAAGCAAGACACATGATTTAGCTTCAAATCAATGCGATGTAGAAGGTTTAGATTCAAATCCATGCGGAACAAATGATTTAGCATCAAACAATTGGGATATAAGTGATATAGCTTCAAATGCAGACGAATCAAACGAGTTAGCTTCAAAATCCATGCGATAAACATCATTTAGCTTTAAATCCATGCGAAATAGAAGGCTTAGCTTCAAATCCATGCAAAACAAATGATTAAGCATCAAATCAATACGATGTAGAAGGTTTAGCTTCAAATCCATGCGAAACAAATGATTTAGCTTCAGATACTAGGGATAGAAGTGATATAGCATCAAATGCAGGCGAAACGAACGAGTTAGCTTCAAAACCACGCGAAACACATCATTTAGCTTTAAATCCATGCGAAATAGAAGGCTTAGCTTCAAATCCATGCGAAACAAATGATTTAGCATCAGATACTTGCGATATAAGAGATATAGATTCAAATGCAGTCGAAATATACGAGTTAGCTTCAAATCCATGCAAAACACATGATTTTTCTTCAAATACTTGCGACATAAGAGATATAGCATAAAATGCAGACGGAACAATCGAGTAAGCTTCAAATCCAAGCGCAAGACATAATTTAGCTTCAAATAAATGCGATGTAGAAGGTTTAGCTTCAAGTTCAAGCGAAACACACGATTTAGCTTCAAATCAATGCGATGTAGAAGGTTTAGCTTCAAATCCATGCGAAACAAACGATTTAGCATCAGATACTTGCGATATAACTGATATAGCTTCAAATGCAGTGGAAACAAACGAGTTTGCATCAAATCCTTCCAAAACACATGATTTAGCTTCAAGACAATGCGATGTAGAAGGTTTAGCTTCAAACCCAAGCGAAACATATGATTTAGTTGCAAATCAATGCGATGTTGAAGGTTAAGCTTCAAATTCATGCGAAACAAATGATTTAGCATCAGATACTTCCGATATAACTGATATAGCTTCAAATGCAGGGAAAACAAACGAGTTAGCATAAAATCCATGCAAAACACACGATTTAGCTTCAAATCAATGCGATGTAGAAGATTTAGCTTCAAATCCATGCGAAACAAATGATTTATCATCAGATACTTGCGATATAACTGATATAGCTTCAAATGCAGACGAAACAAACGATTTAGCTTCCAATCCGAGCGAATTACATGATTTAGCTTCAAATCAATGCGATGTAGAAAGTTTAGCTTCAAATCCATGCGAAGCAAATTATTTAGCTTCAGATACTAGCGATATAAGTTTTATAGCTTCAAATGCAGACGAAACTAACGAGTTAGCTCCAAATCCAAGCGAAACACATGATTTAGCTGCAAGTCAATGCTATGTAGAAGGTCTAGTTTCAAATCCATGAGACACAAATGATTTAGCTTCAGATACTTGCGATATAAGTGATACAGCTACAAATGCAGACAAAATAAACGAGTTAGCTCCAAATCCATGCGAAACACATGATTTAGCTTCATATCAATGCGATGTAGAAGGTTTAGCTTCAAATCCATGCGAAGCAAATGATTTAGCTTCAAACACTTGGGATATAAGTGATATAGCTTCAAATGTAGACGAAACCATCGAGTTAGCTTCCAATCTAAGCGAATCACATGATTTAGCTTCAAATCAATGCCATGTAGAAGGTTTAGCTTGAAATCCATGCGAAAGAAATGATTTATCTTCAAACACTTGGGATATAAGTGATATATCTTCAAATGCAGACGAAACAAACGATTTAGCTTCCAATCCGAGCCAATTACATGATTTAGCTTCAAATCAATGCGATGTTGAAAGTTTAGCTTCAAATCCATGCGAAACAAATTATTTAACTTCAGATACTAGCGATATAAGTGTTATAGCTTCAAATGCAGACGAAACTAACGAGTTAGCTTCAAACCCATTCGAAACACATGATTAAGCTTCAAATCAATGCTATGTAGAAGGTTCAGCTTGAAATCTATGCGAAACAAATGATTTAGCTTCAGATACTTGCGATATAAGTGATACAGCTTCAAATGCAGACGAAACTAACGAGTTAGCTTCAAATCCATGCGAATTATTAAGGCTTTGCTTCAAATCTATGCGAAACACATGATTTAGCTGCAAATCAATGCGATGTAGAAGGTTCAGCTTGAAATTCATGCGAAACAAATGATTTATCTTCAAACACTTGGGATATAAGTGATATATCTTCAAATGCAGACGAAACAAACTATTTAACTTCCAGTCCAAGCGAATTACCTGATTTAGCTTCAAATCAATGCTATGTAGAAGGTTTAGCTACATATCCATGAGACACAAATGATTTAGCTTCAGATACTAGCGATATAAGTGGTATAGCTACAAATGCAGACGAAACAAACGAGTTAGCTTCAAATCCATGCGAAACTCATGATTTTGCTGCAAAGCAATGCTATGTAGAACGTTTAGCTCCAAATCCATGAGAGACAAATGATTTAGCTTCAAACACTTGGAATATAAGTGATATAGCTTCAAATGCAGACGAAGCAAACGAGTTAGCTTCAAAATCCATGCGAAACACACGATTTAGCTGCAAATCAATGCTATGTAGAAGGTTTAGCTTCAAATCCATGAGACACAAATGATTTATCTTCAGATACTTGCGATATAAGTGATACAGATTCAAATGCAGACGAAATAAACGAGTTAGCTTCCAATCCAGCGAAACACATGATTATCATTAAATCAATGCGATGTAGAAGGTTTAGCTTGAAATCCAAGCGAAACAAATGATTTATTTTCAAGCACTTGGTATATAAGTGATATATCTTCAAATGCAGACGAAACAAACGATTTAGCTTCCAATCCATGCAAAACACATGATTTAGCTTCAAATCAATGCGACGTAGCAGGATTAGCTTCAAATCCATGCGAAGCAAATGATTGAGCTTCAAACTCTTAGGTTATATGTGATATAGCTTCAACAGCATGCGAAACAAACGAGTTAGATTCAAATCCTTGCGAAACACATGATTTTGCTTCAAATCAATTCGAAGTAGAAGGTTTAGCTTCAAATCCATGAGACACAAATGATTTAGCTTCAGATACATGCGATATAAGTGATACAGCTTCAAATGCAGACGAAACTATCGAGTTAGCTTCAAATCCACGCGAATTATTAAGGCTTAGCTTCAAATCTATGCGAAACACATGATTTAGCTGCAAATCAATGCGATGTAGCAGGATTAGCTTCAAATCCATGCGAAGCAAATTATTTAGCTTCAGATACTAGCGATATAAGTGTTATAGCTTCAAATGCAGCTGAAACTAACGAGTTAGCTTCAAATCCATACGAAACACATGATTAAGCTTCAAATCAATGCTATGTAGAAGGTTTAGCTTCAAATCCTTGCGACACAAATGATTTAGCTTCAGATACTTGCGATATAAGTGATACAGCTTCAAATGCAGGGGAAACAAACGAGTTTACATAAAATCCATGCAAAACACATGACTTAGTTTCAAATCGATACGATGTAGAAGGTTTAGCTTCAAATCCATGCGAAACAAATGATTTAGCTTCAAACACTTGCGATATAAGTGATATAGCATCAAATGCAGGCAAAACGAACGAGTTAGCATAAAATCCATGCAAAAAACATGATTTAGCTTCAAATCAATGCGATGTAGAAGGTTTAGTTTCAAATCCATGCAAAGCAAATGATTTAGCATCAGATACTTGCGATATAACTGATATAGCTTCTAATGCAGGGGAAACAAACGAGTTAGCATCAAATCCATGCAAAACACATGATTTAGCATCAAATCAATGCGATGTAGAAGGTTCAACTTCAAAATCATGCGAAACAAATGATTTAGCTTCAAACACTTGTGATATAAATGATATAGCTGCACATATGGACGAATCATACGGTGTAGCTTCAAAATCCATGCGATACATATCATTTTGCTTCAAATCAATGCGATGTAGAAGGTTTAGCTTGAAATCCATACGAAACAAATGGTTTAGATACAAATGCTTATGATGTACGTTATTTAGATCCATCTGCATGCGCAACAAACGAGTTAGCTTCAAATCCATGCGAAACACATGATTTAGCAGCAAATCAATACGATCTTGAAGGTTTAGCTACAACTTCATGCGAAACACATGATTTAGCTTCAAATCAATGCGATGTAGAAGGTTGAACTTCAAATCAATGCGATGTAGAAGGTTTAGCATCAAATCCATGCGACACAAATGACTTAGCATCAGATTCATGCGATATAAGAGATATACCTTCGAATTCAGACGAAACAAACGACTTAGCTTCAAATCAATACGATGTAGAAGGTTTAGCTTCAAATCCATGAGAAACAAATGATTTAGCTTCAGATACTTGCGATATAACTGATATAGCTTCAAATGCAGGGGAAACAAACGAGTTAGCATCAAATCCATGCAAAACACATGATTTAGCTTCAAATCAGTGCGATGTAGAAGGTTTAGCTTCAAATCCAAGCGAAACACATGATTTAACTTCAAATCAATGCGATGTAGAAGGTTTAGCGTCAAATCCATGCGAAACAAATGATTTAGCATCAGATACTTCCGATATAACTGATATAGCTTCAAATGCAGGGAAAACAAACGCGTTAGCATAAAATCCATGCAAAACACACGATTTAGCTTCAAATCAATGCGATGTAGAAGATTTAGCTTCAAATCCATGCGAAACAAATGATTTAGCATCAGATACTTGCGATATAACTGATATAGCTTCAAATGCAGGGGAAACAAACGAGTTTGCATCAAATCCATGGGAAACACATGATTTAGCTTCAAGTCAATGCGATGTTGAAGGTTAAGCTTCAAATTCATGCGAAACAAATGATTTAGCATCAGATACTTCCGATATAACTGATATAGCTTCAAATGCAGTGGAAACAAACGAGTTAGCATCAATTCCATGCAAAACACATGATTTAGCTTTAAATCCATGCGAAATAGAAGGATTAGCTTCAAATCCATGCAAAACAAATGATTAAGCATCAAATCAATACGATGTAGATGGTTTAGCTTCAAATCCATGCGAAACAAATGATTTAGCTTCAGATACTGGGGATAGAAGTGATATAGCATCGAATGCAGGCGATACGAACGAGTTAGCTTCAAATCCACGCGAAACACATGATTTAGCTTCAAATCAATGCGATGTAGAAGGTTTAGCTTCAAATCCATGCGAAACAAACGATTTAGCATCAGATACTTGCGATATAACTGATATAGCTTCAAATGCAGTGGAAACAAACGAGTTAGCATCAATTCCATGCAAAACACATGATTTAGCTTCAAATCAAAGCGATGTAGAAGATATAGCTTCAAATCCAAGCGAAATACATGATTTAACTTCAAATCAATGCGATGTAGAAGGTTTAGCGTCAAATCCATGCGAGACAAATGATTTAGCATCAGATACTTCCGATATAACTGATATAGCTTCAAATGCAGGGAAAACAAACGAGTTAGCATAAAATCCATGCAAAACACACGATTTAGCTTCAAATCAATGCGATGTAGAAGATTTAGCTTCAAATCCATGCGAAACAAATGATTTAGCATCAGATACTTGCGATATAACTGATATAGCTTCAAATGCAGGGGAAACAAACGAGTTTGCATCAAATCCATGCGAAACACATGATTTAGCTTCAAGTCAATGCGATGTTGAAGGTTAAGCTTCAAATTCATGCGAAACAAATGATTTAGCATCAGATACTTCCGATATAACTGATATAGCTTCAAATACAGGAGAAATAAACGAGTTAGCATCAAATCCATGCAAAAGACATGATTTAGCTTCAAATAAAAGCGATGTAGAATCTTTAGCTTCAAATCCAAGCGAAACAAATGATTTAGCATCAGATACTTGTGATATAACTGAAATAGCTTCAAATGCAGGGGGAACAAACGAGTTAGCATCAAATCCATGCAAAACACATGATTTAGCTTCAAATCAATGCGATGTAGATGGTTTAGCTTCAAATCCATGCGAAACAAATGATTTAGCATCAGATACTTGCGATATAAATGATATAGCTTCAAATGCAGGGGAAACAAACGAGTTAGCATAAAATCCATGCAAAACACACGATTTAGCTTCAAATCAATGCGATGTAGAAGGTTTAGCTTCATATCCATGCGAAACAAACGATTTAGCATCAGATACTTGCGATATAACTGATATAGCTTCAAATCCATGTGAAGCAAATGATTTAGCATCAGATACTTGCGATATAACTGATATAGCTTCAAATCAATGCGATGTAGAAGGTTTAGCTTCAAATCCATGCGATGCACATGTTGTAGCTGCAAATCAATGCGATATAGAGGGTTTAGCTTCAAATCCAAGCGAAACACATGATTTAGCATCAGATACTTGCGATATAACTGAAATAGCTTCAAATGCAGGGGAAACAAACGAGTTAGCTTCAAATCCATGCTAAACACACGATTTAACTTCAAATCAATGCGATGTAGATGGTTTAGCTTCAAATCCATGCGAAACAAAAGAGTTAGCATCAGATACTTGAGATATAACTGATATAGCTTCAAATGCAGGGGAAACAAACGAGTTTGCATCAAATCCATGCAAAACGCACGATTTAGCTTCAAGTCAATGCGATGTAGAAGGTTTAGCTTCAAATCCAAGCGAAACATATGATTTATCTTCAAATCAATGCGATGGAGAAGGTTTAGCTACAAATCCTTGCGAAACAAATGATTTAGCATCAAACACTTGGGATATAAGTGATATAGCTTCAAATGCAGTCGAATCAAACGAGTTAGCTTCAAAATCCATGCGATACACATCATTTAGCATTAAATCCATGCGAAGTAGAAGGCTTAGCTTCAAATCCATGCGAAACAAATGATTTAGGTACAGATACTTGCGATATAACTGATATAACTTCAAATGCAGGGGAAACAAACGAGTTTGCATCAAATCCATGCAAAACACATGATTTAGCTTCAAGTCAATGCGATGTAGAAGGTTTAGCTTCAAATCCAAGCGAAACATATGATTTAGTTGCAAATCAATGCGATGCTGAAGGTTTAGCTTCAAATTCAAGCGAAACAAATGATTTAGCATCAGATACTTCCGATATAACTGATATAGCTTCAAATGCAGGGGGAACAAACGAGTCAGCATCAAATCCATGCAAAACACATGATTTAGCTTCAAGTCAAAGCGATGTGGAAGGTTGAGCTTCAAATCCATGCAAAACAAATGATTTAGCTTCAGATACTAGCGATATAAGTGATATAGCATCAAATGCAGGCAAAACGAACGAGTTAGCAAGAAATCTAAGCAAGACACATGATTTAGCTTCAAATCAATGCGATGTAGAAGGTTTAGCTTCAAATCCACGCGGAACAAATGATTTAGCATCAAACAATTGGGATATAAGTGATATAGCTTCAAATGCAGACGAATCAAACGAGTTAGCTTCAAAATCCATGCGATAAACATCATTTAGCTTTAAATCCATGCGAAATAGAAGGCTTAGCTTCAAATCCATGCAAAACAAATGATTAAGCATCAAATCAATACGATGTAGAAGGTTTAGCTTCAAATCCATGCGAAACAAATGATTTAGCTTCAGATACTAGGGATAGAAGTGATATAGCATCGAATGCAGGCGAAACGAACGAGTTAGCTTCAAAACCACGCGAAACACATCATTTAGCTTTAAATCCATGCGAAATAGAAGGCTTAGCTTCAAATCCATGCGAAACAAATGATTTAGCATCAGATACTTGCGATATAACTGATATAGCTTCAAATGCAGGGAAAACAAACGAGTTAGCATAAAATCCATGCAAAACACACGATTTAGCTTCAAATCAATGCGATGTAGAAGATTTAGCTTCAAATCCATGCGAAACAAATGATTTATCATCAGATACTTGCGATATAACTGATATAGCTTCAAATGCAGGGGAAACAAACGAGTTTGCATCAAATCCATGCGAAACACATGATTTAGCTTCAAGTCAATGCGATGTTGAAGGTTAAGCTTCAAATTCATGCGAAACAAATGATTTAGCATCAGATACTTCCGATATAACTAATATAGCTTCAAATACAGGAGAAATAAACGAGTTAGCATCAAATCCATGCAAAACACATGATTTAGCTTCAAATAAAAGCGATGTAGAATCTTTAGCTTCAAATCCAAGCGAAACAAATGATTTAGCATCAGATACTTGTGATATAACTGAAATAGCTTCAAATGCAGGGGGAACAAACGAGTTAGCATCAAATCCATGTAAAACACATGATTTAGCTTCAAATCAATGCGATGTAGATGGTTTAGCTTCAAATCCATGCGAAACAAATGATTTAGCATCAGATACTTGCGATATAAATGATATAGCTTCAAATGCAGGGGAAACAAACGAGTTAGCATAAAATCCATGCAAAACACACGATTTAGCTTCAAATCAATGCGATGTAGAAGGTTTAGCTTCAAATCCATGCGAAACAAACGATTTAGCATCAGATACTTGCGATATAACTGATATAGCTTCAAATGCAGTGGAAACAAACGAGTTTGCATCAAATCCATGCAAAACACATGATTTAGCTTCAAATCAATGCGATGTTAAAGGTTTAGCTACAAATCCATGCGAAACAAATGATTTAGCATCAGATACTTGCGATATAAGAGATATAGCTTCAAATGCAGTGGAAACAAACGAGTTTGCATCAAATCCATGCAAAACACATGATTTAGCTTCAAATCAATGCGATGTTGAAGGCTTAGCTTCAAATCCATGCGAAACAAATGATTTAGGTACAGATACTTGCGATATAACTGATATAGCTTCAAATGCAGGGGAAACAAACGAGTTTGCATCAAATCCATGCGAACCACATGATTTAGCTTCAAGTCAATGCGATGTAGAAGGTTTAGCTTCAAATCCAAGCGAAACACATGATTTAACTTCAAGTCAATGCGATGTAGAAGGTTTAGATTCAAATCCATGCGAAACCAATAATTTAGCTTCAGATATTTGCGATAGAAGGGATATCGCTTCAAATGCAGACGAACAAACGAGTTAGCTTCAAATCCATGCAGAACACATGATTTAGTTTCAAATCAATACGATGTAGCAGGATTAGCTTCAAATCCATGTGAAGCAAATGATTTAGCATCAGATACTTGCGATATAACTGATATAGCTTCAAATCAATGCGATGTAGAAGGTTTAGCTTCAAATCCATGCGATGCACATGTTGTAGCTGCAAATCAATGCGATATAGAGGGTTTAGCTTCAAATCCAAGCGAAACACATGATTTAGCATCAGATACTTGCGACATAACTGAAATAGCTTCAAATGCAGGGGAAACAAACGAGTTAGCTTCAAATCCATGCTAAACACACGATTTAACTTCAAATCAATGCGATGTAGAAGGTTTAGCTTCAAATCCATGCGAAACAAAAGAGTTAGCATCAGATACTTGAGATATAACTGATATAGCTTCAAATGCAGGGGAAACAAACGAGTTTGCATCAAATCCATGCAAAACGCACGATTTAGCTTCAAGTCAATGCGATGTAGAAGGTTTAGCTTCAAATCCAAGCGAAACATATGATTTATCTTCAAATCAATGCGATGGAGAAGGTTTAGCTACAAATCCTTGCGAAACAAATGATTTAGCATCAAACACTTGGGATATAAGTGATATAGCTTCAAATGCAGTCGAATCAAACGAGTTAGCTTCAAAATCCATGCGATACACATCATTTAGCATTAAATCCATGCGAAGTAGAAGGCTTAGCTTCAAATCCATGCGAAACAAATGATTTAGGTACAGATACTTGCGATATAACTGATATAACTTCAAATGCAGGGGAAACAAACGAGTTTGCATCAAATCCATGCAAAACACATGATTTAGCTTCAAGTCAATGCGATGTAGAAGGTTTAGCTTCAAATCCAAGCGAAACATATGATTTAGTTGCAAATCAATGCGATGCTGAAGGTTTAGCTTCAAATTCAAGCGAAACAAATGATTTAGCATCAGATACTTCCGATATAACTGATATAGCTTCAAATGCAGGGGAACAAACGAGTCAGCATCAAATCCATGCAAAACACATGATTTAGCTTCAAGTCAAAGCGATGTGGAAGGTTGAGCTTCAAATCCATGCAAAACAAATGATTTAGCTTCAGATACTAGCGATATAAGTGATATAGCATCAAATGCAGGCAAAACGAACGAGTTAGCAAGAAATCTAAGCAAGACACATGATTTAGCTTCAAATCAATGCGATGTAGAAGGTTTAGCTTCAAATCCACGCGGAACAAATGATTTAGCATCAAACAATTGGGATATAAGTGATATAGCTTCAAATGCAGACGAATCAAACGAGTTAGCTTCAAATCCATGCGATAAACATCATTTAGCTTTAAATCCATGCGAAATAGAAGGCTTAGCTTCAAATCCATGCAAAACAAATGATTAAGCATCAAATCAATACGATGTAGAAGGTTTAGCTTCAAATCCATGCGAAACAAATGATTTAGCTTCAGATACTAGGGATAGAAGTGATATAGCATCGAATGCAGGCGAAACGAACGAGTTAGCTTCAAAACCACGCGAAACACATCATTTAGCTTTAAATCCATGCGAAATAGAAGGCTTAGCTTCAAATCCATGCGAAACAAATGATTTAGCATCAGATACTTGCGATATAAGAGATATAGATTCAAATGCAGTCGAAATATACGAGTTAGCTTCAAATCCATGCAAAACACATGATTTTTCTTCAAATACTTGCGACATAAGAGATATAGCATAAAATGCAGACGGAACAATCGAGTAAGCTTCAAATCCAAGCGCAAGACATAATTTAGCTTCAAATAAATGCGATGTAGAAGGTTTAGCTTCAAGTTCAAGCGAAACACACGATTTAGCTTCAAATCAATGCGATGTAGAAGGTTTAGCTTCAAATCCATGCGAAACAAACGATTTAGCATCAGATACTTGCGATATAACTGATATAGCTTCAAATGCAGTGGAAACAAACGAGTTTGCATCAAATCCTTCCAAAACACATGATTTAGCTTCAAGACAATGCGATGTAGAAGGTTTAGCTTCAAACCCAAGCGAAACATATGATTTAGTTGCAAATCAATGCGATGTTGAAGGTTAAGCTTCAAATTCATGCGAAACAAATGATTTAGCATCAGATACGTCCGATATAACTGATATAGCTTCAAATGCAGGGAAAACAAACGAGTTAGCATAAAATCCATGCAAAACACACGATTTAGCTTCAAATCAATGCGATGTAGAAGATTAGCTTCAAATCCATGCGAAACAAATGATTTATCATCAGATACTTGCGATATAACTGATATAGCTTCAAATGCAGGGGAAACAAACGAGTTTGCATCAAATCCATGCGAAACACATGATTTAGCTTCAAGTCAATGCGATGTTGAAGGTTAAGCTTCAAATCAATGCGATGGAGAAGGTTTAGCTACAAATCCTTGCGAAACAAATGATTTAGCATCAAACACTTGGGATATAAGTGATATAGCTTCAAATGCAGGGGGAACAAACGAGTTAGCATCAAATCCATGCAAAACACATGATTTAGCTTCAAGTCAAAGCGATGTGGAAGGTTGAGCTTCAAATCCATGCAAAACACATGATTTAGCTGCAAATCAATGCGATGTAGAAGGTTTAGTTTCAAATCCATGCGAAACAAATGATTTAGCATCAGATACTTGCGATATAAGAGATATAGATTCAAATGCAGTCGAAACATACGAGTTAGCTTCAAATCCATGCAAAACACATGATTTTTCTTCAAATACTTGCGACATAAGGGATGTAGCATAAAATGCAGACGGAACGAACGAGTAAGCTTCAAATCCAAGCGAAAGACATAATTTAGCTTCAAATAAATGCGATGTAGAAGGTTTAGTTTCAAATCCATGCGAAACAAATGATTTAGCATCAGATACTTGCGATACAAGAGATATAGATTCAAATGCAGTCGAAACATACGAGTTAGCTTCAAATCCATGCAAAACACATGATTTTTCTTCAAATACTTGCGACATAAGAGATGTAGCATAAAATGTAGACGGAACAAACGAGTAAGCTTCAAATCCAAGCGAAAGACATAATTTTGCTTCAAATAAATGCGATGTAGAAGGTTTAGCTTCAAATTCAAGCGAAACACATGATTTTGCTTCAAATCAATGCGCTGTAGAAGGTTTAGCTTCAAAATCCGTGCAATACACATGTTTTAGCTTCAAATCAATGAGTTGTAGAAGGTATAGCTTCAAATTCAAGCGAAACACATGATTTAGATTCAGATACTTGCGATATAAGTGATGTAACTTCAAATGCAGGGGAAACAAACGAGTTAGCATAAAATCCATGCAAAACACATGATTTAGCTTCAAGTAAATGCGATGTAGAAGGTTTAGCTTCAAATCCATGCGAAACAAATGATTTAGCATCAGATACCTGCGATATAACTGAAATAGCTTCAAACGCAGGGGAAACAAACGAGTTAGCATCAAATCCATGCGAAACACATGATTTAGGAGCAAATCAATGCGATGTAGAAGGTTTAGATTCAAATCCATGCGAAACCAATGATTTAGCTTCAGATATTTGCGATAGAAGGGACATCGCTTCAAATGCAGACGAACAAACGAGTTAGCTTCAAATCCATGCGAAACACATGATTTAGCTTCAAATCAATACGATGTAGCAGGATTAGCTTCAAATCCATGTGAAGCAAATGATTTAGCATCAGATACTTGCGATATAACTGATATAGCTTCAAATGCAAGGGAAACAAACGAGTTAGCATAAAATCCATGCAAAACACACGATTTAGCTTCAAATCAATGCGATGTAGAAGGTTTAGCTTCAAATCCATGCGATGCACATGTTGTAGCTGCAAATCAATGCGATGTAGAGGGTTTAGCTTCAAATCCAAGCGAAACACATGATTTAGCATCAGATACTTGCGATATAACTGATATAGCTTCAAATGCAGGGGAAACAAACGAGTTTGCATCAAATCCATGCAAAACACATGATTTAGCTTCAAGTCAATGCGATGTAGAAGGTTTAGCTTCAAATCCAAGCGAAACATATGATTTAGCTTCAAATCAATGCGATGGAGAAGGTTTAGCTACAAATCCTTGCGAAACAAATGATTTAGCATCAAACACTTGGGATATAAGTGATATAGCTTCAAATGCAGACGAATCAAACGAGTTAGCTTCAAAATCCATGCGATAAACATCATTTAGCATTAAATCCATGCGAAGTAGAAGGCTTAGCTTCAAATCCATGCGAAACAAATGATTTAGGTACAGATACTTGCGATATAACTGATATAACTTCAAATGCAGGGGAAACAAACGAGTTTGCATCAAATCCATGCGAAACACATGATTTAGGAGCAAATCAATGCGATGTAGAAGGTTTAGATTCAAATCCATGCGAAACCAATGATTTAGCTTCAGATATTTGCGATAGAAGGGATATCGCTTCAAATGCAGACGAACAAACGAGTTAGCTTCAAATCCATGCGAAACACATGATTTAGCTTCAAATCAATACAATGTAGCAGGATTAGCTTCAAATCCATGTGAAGCAAATGATTTAGCATCAGATACTTGCGATATAACTGATATAGCTTCAAATGCAAGGGAAACAAACGAGTTAGCATAAAATCCATGCAAAATACATGATTTAGCTGCAAATCAATGCGATGTAGAAGGTTTAGCTTCAAATCCATGCGAAACACATGATTTAGCATCAGATACTTGCGATATAACTGAAATAGCTTCAAATGCAGGGGAAACAAACGAGTTAGCATAAAATCCATGCAAAACGCACGATTTAGCTCCAAATCAATGCGATGTAGAAGGTTTAGCTTCAAATCCATGCGAAACAAATGATTTAGCATCAGATACTTGCGATATAACTGATATAGCTTCAAATGCAGGGGAAACAAACGAGTTTGCATCAAATCCATGCAAAACACATGATTTAGCTTCAAGTCAATGCGATGTAGAATGTTTAGCTTCAAATCCAAGCGAAATACATGATTTAACTTCAAATCAATGCGATGTAGAAGGTTTAGCGTCAAATCCATGCGAGACAAATGATTTAGCATCAAACACTTGGATATAAAAGATATAGCTTCAAATGCAGACGAATCAAACGAGTTAGCTTCAAAATCCATGCGATAGACATCATTTAGCTTTAAATCCATACGAAATAGAAGGCTTAGCTTCAAATCCATGCAAAACAAATGTTTCAGCATCGAATCAATACGATATAGAAGGTTTAGCTTCAAATCCATACGAAACAAATGATTTAGCTTCAGATACTAGCGATAGAAGTGATATAGCATCGAATGCAGGCGAATCGAACGAGTTAGCTTCAAATCCACGCGAAACACATGATTTAGCCTTCAATCCATGCGAAGTAGGAGGCATAGCTTCAAATCCATGCGAAACAAATGATTTAGCATCAGATACTTGCAATATAACTGATATAGCTTCAAATGCAGGGGAAACAAACGAGTTAGCATCAAATCCATGCAAAACACATGATTTAGCATCAAATCAATGCGATGTAGAAGGTTCAGCTTCAAAATCATGCGATACAAATGATTTAGCTTCAAACACTTGTGATATAAGTGATATAGCTTCAAATGCAGACGAATCAAACGAGTTAGCTTCAAAATCCATGCGATAAACATCATTTAGCTTTAAATCCATGCGAAATAGAAGGCTTAGCTTCAAATCCATGCAAAACAAATGATTAAGCATCAAATCAATACGATGTAGAAGGTTTAGCTTCAAATCCATGCGAAACAAATGATTTAGCTTCAGATACTAGGGATAGAAGTGATATAGCATCGAATGCAGGCGAAACGAACGAGTTAGCATCAAAATCACGCGAAACACATCATTTAGCTTTAAATCCATGCGAAATAGAAGGCTTAGCTTCAAATCCATGCGAAACAAATGATTTAGCATCAGATACTTGCGATATAAGAGATATAGATTCAAATGCAGTCGAAACATACGAGTTAGCTTCAAATCCATGCAAAACACATGATTTTTCTTCAAATACTTGCGACATAAGAGATATAGCATAAAATGCAGACGGAACAATCGAGTAAGCTTCAAATCCAAGCGAAAGACATAATTTAGCTTCAAATAAATGCGATGTAGAAGGTTTAGCTTCAAGTTCAAGCGAAACACACGATTTAGCTTCAAATCAATGCGATGTAGAAGGTTTAGCTTCAAATCCATGCGAAACAAACGATTTAGCATCAGATACTTGCGATATAACTGATATAGCTTCAAATGCAGTGGAAACAAACGAGTTTGCATCAAATCCTTCCAAAACACATGATTTAGCTTCAAGACAATGCGATGTAGAAGGTTTAGCTTCAAACCAAGCGAAACATATGATTTAGTTGCAAATCAATGCGATGTTGAAGGTTAAGCTTCAAATTCATGCGAAACAAATGATTTAGCATCAGATACTTCCGATATAACTGATATAGCTTCAAATGCAGGGAAAACAAACGAGTTAGCATAAAATCCATGCAAAACACACGATTTAGCTTCAAATCAATGCGACGTAGAAGATTTAGCTTCAAATCCATGCGAAACAAATGATTTATCATCAGATACTTGCGATATAACTGATATAGCTTCAATTGCAGGGGAAACAAACGAGTTTGCATCAAATCCATGGGAAACACATGATTTAGCTTCAAGTCAATGCGATGTAGAAGGTTTAGCTTCAAATCCAAGCGAAACACATGATTTAACTTCAAGTCAATGCGATGTAGAAGGTTTAGCAACAAATACATGCGAAACAAATGATTTAGCATCGAACACATGGGATATAAGTGATATAGCTTCAAATGCAGATGAATCAAACGAGTTAGATTCAAAATCCATGCGATAAACATCATTTAGGTTTAAATCCATGCGAAGTAGGAGGCTGAGCTTCAAATCCATGCGAAACAAATGATTTAGGTACAGATACTTGCGATAGAAGTGATATAGCTTCAAATACAGGAGAAATAAACGAGTTAGCATCAAATCCATGCAAAACACATGATTTAGCTTCAAATAAATGCGATGTAGAATCTTTAGCTTCAAATCCAAGCGAAACAAATGATTTAGCATCAGATACTTGCGAAATAACTGAAATAGCTTCAAATGCAGGGGGAACAAACGAGTTAGCATCAAATCCATGCAGAACACATGATTTAGCTTCAAATCAATGCGATGTAGATGGTTTAGCTTCAAATCCATGCGAAACAAATGATTTAGCATCAGATACTTGCGATATAAATGATATAGCTTCAAATGCAGGGGAAACAAACGAGTTAGCATAAAATCCATGCAAAACACACGATTTAGCTTCAAATCAATGCGATGTAGAAGGTTTAGCTTCAAATCCATGCGAAACAAACGATTTAGCATCAGATACTTCCGATATAACTGATATAGCTTCAAATGCAGGGGGAACAAACGAGTTAGCATCAAATCCATGCAAAACACAGGATTTAGCTTCAAGTCAAAGCGATGTGGAAGGTTGAGCTTCAAATCCATGCAAAACACATGATTTAGCTGCAAATCAATGCGGTGTAGAAGGTTTAGTTTCAAATCCATGCGAAACAAATGATTTAGCATCAGATACTTGCGATATAAGAGATATAGATTCAAATGCAGTCGAAACATACGAGTTAGCTTCAAATCCATGCAAAACACATGATTTTTCTTCAAATACTTGCGACATAAGAGATGTAGCATAAAAAGCAGACGGAACAAACGAGTAAGCTTCAAATCCAAGCGAAAGACATAATTTAGCTTCAAATAAATGCGATGTAGAAGGTTTAGTTTCAAATCCATGCGAAACAAATGATTTAGCATCAGATACTTGCGATATAAGAGATATAGATTCAAATGCAGTCGAAACATACGAGTTAGCATAAAATCCATGCAAAACACACGATTTAGCTTCAAATCAATGCGATGTAGAAGGTTTAGCTTCAAATCCATGCGATGCACATGTTGTAGCTGCAAGTCAATGCGATGTAGAAGGTTTAGCTTCAAATCCAAGCGAAACATATGATTTATCTTCAAATCAATGCGATGGAGAAGGTTTAGCTACAAATCCTTGCGAAACAAATGATTTAGCATCAAACACTTGGGATATAAGTGATATAGCTTCAAATGCAGACGAATCAAACGAGTTAGCTTCAAAATCCATGCGATACACATCATTTAGCATTAAATCCATGCGAAGTAGAAGGCTTAGCTTCAAATCCATGCGAAACAAATGATTTAGGTACAGATACTTGCGATATAACTGATATAGCTTCAAATGCAGGGGGAACAAACGAGTTAGCATCAAATCCATGCAAAACACAGGATTTAGCTTCAAGTCAAAGCGATGTGGAAGGTTGAGCTTCAAATCCATGCAAAACACATGATTTAGCTGCAAATCAATGCGGTGTAGAAGGTTTAGTTTCAAATCCATGCGAAACAAATGATTTAGCATCAGATACTTGCGATATAAGAGATATAGATTCAAATGCAGTCGAAACATACGAGTTAGCTTCAAATCCATGCAAAACACATGATTTTTCTTCAAATACTTGCGACATAAGAGATGTAGCATAAAAAGCAGACGGAACAAACGAGTAAGCTTCAAATCCAAGCGAAAGACATAATTTAGCTTCAAATAAATGCGATGTAGAAGGTTTAGTTTCAAATCCATGCGAAACAAATGATTTAGCATCAGATACTTGCGATATAAGAGATATAGATTCAAATGCAGTCGAAACATACGAGTTAGCATAAAATCCATGCAAAACACACGATTTAGCTTCAAATCAATGCGATGTAGAAGGTTTAGCTTCAAATCCATGCGATGCACATGTTGTAGCTGCAAGTCAATGCGATGTAGAAGGTTTAGCTTCAAATCCAAGCGAAACATATGATTTATCTTCAAATCAATGCGATGGAGAAGGTTTAGCTACAAATCCTTGCGAAACAAATGATTTAGCATCAAACACTTGGGATATAAGTGATATAGCTTCAAATGCAGACGAATCAAACGAGTTAGCTTCAAAATCCATGCGATACACATCATTTAGCATTAAATCCATGCGAAGTAGAAGGCTTAGCTTCAAATCCATGCGAAACAAATGATTTAGGTACAGATACTTGCGATATAACTGATATAGCTTCAAATGCAGGGGGAACAAACGAGTTAGCATCAAATCCATGCAAAACACAGGATTTAGCTTCAAGTCAAAGCGATGTGGAAGGTTGAGCTTCAAATCCATGCAAAACACATGATTTAGCTGCAAATCAATGCGATGTAGAAGGTTTAGTTTCAAATCCATGCGAAACAAATGATTTAGCATCAGATACTTGCGATACAAGAGATATAGATTCAAATGCAGTCGAAACATACGAGTTAGATTCAAATCCATGCAAAACACATGATTTTTCTTCAAATACTTGCGACATAAGAGATGTAGCATAAAATGCAGACGGAACAAACGAGTAAGCTTCAAATCCAAGCGAAAGACATAATTTAGCTTCAAATAAATGCAATGTAGAAGGTTTAGCTTCAAATTCAAGCGAAACACATGATTTAGCTTCAAATCAATGCGATGTAGAAGGTTTAGCTTCAAAATCCGTGCAATACACATGTTTTAGCTTCAAATCAATGAGATGTAGAAGGTATAGCTTCAAATTCAAGCGAAACACATGATTTAGATTCAGATACTTGCGATATAAGTGATGTAGCTTCAAATGCAGGGGAAACAAACGAGTTAGCATAAAATCCATGCAAAACACATGATTTAGCTTCAAATCAATGCGATGTAGATGGTTTGGCTTCAAATCCATGCGAAACAAATGATTTAGCATCAGATACTTGCGATATAAATGATATAGCTTCGAATGCAGGGGAAACAAACGAGTTAGCATAAAATCCATGCAAAACACAAGATTTAGCTTCAAATCAATGCGATGTAGAAGGTTTAGCTTCAAATCCATGCGAAACAAACGTATTTAGCATCAGATACTTGCGATATAACTGATATAGCTTCAAATGCAGTGGAAACAAACGAGTTTGCATCAAATCCATGCAAAACACATGATTTAGCTTCAAGTCAATGCGATGTAGAAGGTTTAGCTTCAAATCCATGCGAAACAAATGATTTAGCATCAGATACCTGCGATATAACTGAAATAGCTTCAAACGCAGGGGAAACAAACGAGTTAGCATCAAATCCATGCGAAACACATGATTTAGGAGCAAATCAATGCGATGTAGAAGGTTTAGATTCAAATCCATGCGAAACCAATGATTTAGCTTCAGATATTTGCGATAGAAGGGACATCGCTTCAAATGCAGACGAACAAACGAGTTAGCTTCAAATCCATGCGAAACACATGATTTAGCTTCAAATCAATACGATGTAGCAGGATTAGCTTCAAATCCATGTGAAGCAAATGATTTAGCATCAGATACTTGCGATATAACTGATATAGCTTCAAATGCAAGGGAAACAAACTAGTTAGCATAAAATCCATGCAAAATACATGATTTAGCTGCAAATCAATGCGATGTAGAAGGTTTAGCTTCAAATCCATGCGAAACACATGATTTAGCATCAGATACTTGCGATATAAATGAAATAGCTTCAAATGCAGGGGAAACAAACGAGTTAGCATAAAATCCATGCAAAACGCACGATTTAGCTCCAAATCAATGCGATGTAGAAGGTTTAGCTTCAAATCCATGCGAAACAAATGATTTAGCATCAGATACTTGCGATATAACTGATATAGCTTCAAATGCAGGGGAAACAAACGAGTTAGCATAAAATCCATGCAAAACACACGATTTAGCTTCAAATCAATGCAATGTAGAAGGTTTAGCTTCAAATCCATGCGAAACAAATGTTTTAGCATCAGATTCTTGCGATATAACTGATATAGCTTCAAATGCAGGGGAAACAAACGAGTTTGCATCAAATCCATGCAAAACACATGATTTAGCTTCAAGTCAATGCGATGTAGAAGGTTTAGCTTCAAATCCAAGCGAAACATATGATTTAGCTTCAAATCAATGCGATGGAGAAGGTTTAGCCTCAAATCCAAGCGAAACACATGATTTAGTTTCAAATGAATGCGATGTAGAAGGTTTAGCTTCAAATCCTTGCGAAACAAATGATTTAGCTTCAAACACTTGTGATATAAGTGATATAGCTGCCAATGCAGACGATTCAAACGGGGTAGCTTCAAAAGCCATGCGATACATATAATTTTGCTTCAAATCGATACGAGGTAGAAGGTTTAGCTTCAAATCCTTGCGAAACAAATTATTCAGATTCAAACACTTGTGATATAAGTGATATAGCTGCCAATGCAGACGATTCAAACGGGGTAGCTTCAAAAGCCATGCGATACATATAATTTTGCTTCAAATCGATACGAGGTAGAAGGTTTAGATTCAAATCCATGCGAAACAAATGATTTAGCATCAGATACTTGCGATATAACTGAAATAGCTTCAAACGCAGGGGAAACAAACGAGTTAGCATCAAATCCATGCAAAACACATGATTAAGCTTCAAATCAAAGCGATGTACAGGGTATAGCTTCAAATTCAAGCGAAACACATGATTTAGCTTCAAATCAATGCGATGTAGAAGGTTTAGCTTCAAATCCAAGCGAAACATATGATTTAGCTTCAAATCAATGCGATGTAGAAGGTTTAGCTACAAAACCATGCGAAACAAATGATTTAGCATCAGATACTTGCGATATAACTGATATAGCTTCAAATGCAAGGGAAACAAACGAGTTAGCATAAAATCCATGCAGAACACACGATTTAGCTTCAAATCAATGCGATGTAGAAGGTTTAGCTTCAAATCCAAGCGATGCACATGTTGTAGCTGCAAATCCATGCGAAGTAGAAGGCTGAGCTTCAAATCCATGCGAAACAAATGATTTAGGTACAGATACTTGCGATATAACTGAAATAGCTTCAAATGCAGGGGAAACAAACGAGTTTGCATAAAATCCATGAAAAACACACGATTTAGCTTCAAATCAATGCGATGTAGAAGGTTTAGCTTCAAATCCATGCGAAACAAACGATTTAGCATCAGATACTTGCGATATAACTGATATAGCTTCAAATGCAGTGGAAACAAAAGAGTTTGCATCAAATCCATGCAAAACACATGATTTAGCTTCAAGTCAATGCGATGTAGAAGGTTTAGCTTCAAATCCAAGCGAAACACATGATTTAGCTTCAAGTCAATGCGATGTAGAAGGTTTAGCTACAAATCCATGCGAAAAAAATGATTTAGCATCGAACACTTGGGATATAAGTGATATAGCTTCAAATGCAGACGAATCAAACGAGTTAGATTCAAAATCCATGCGATACACATCATTTCGGTTTAAATCCATGCGAAGTAGAAGGCTGAGATTCATATCCATGCGAAACAAATGATTTAGGTACAGGTACTTGCGATAGAAGTGATATAGCTTCAAATACAGGAGAAATAAACGAGTTAGCATCAAATCCATGCAAAACACATGATTTAGCTTCAAATAAAAGCGATGTAGAATCTTTAGCTTCAAATCCAAGCGAAACAAATGATTTAGCATCAGATACTTGCGATATAACTGAAATAGCTTCAAATGCAGGGGGAACAAACGAGTTAGCATCAAATCCATGCGAAACACATGATTTAGGAGCAAATCAATGCGATGTAGAAGGGTTAGCTTCAAATCCATGCGAAACAAATGATTTAGCATCAGATACCTGCGATATAACTGAAATAGCTTCAAACGCAGGGGAAACAAACGAGTTAGCATCAAATCCATGCGAAACACATGATTTAGGAACAAATCAATGCGATGTAGAAGGTTTAGATTCAAATCCATGCGAAACCAATGATTTAGCTTCAGATATTTGCGATAGAAGGGACATCGCTTCAAATGCAGACGAACAAACGAGTTAGCTTCAAATCCATGCGAAACACATGATTTAGCTTCAAATCAATACGATGTAGCAGGATTACCTTCAAATCCATGTGAAGCAAATGATTTAGCATCAGATACTTGCGATATACCTGAAATAGCTTCAAACGCAGGGGAAACAAACGAGTTAGCATCAAATCCATGCAAAACACATGATTAAGCTTCAAATCAAAGCGATGTAGAGGGTATAGCTTCAAATTCAAGCGAAACACATGATTTAGCTTCAAATCAATGCGATGTAGAAGGTTTAGCTTCAAATCCAAGCGAATCATATGATTTAGCTTCAAATCAATGCGATGTAGTAGGTTTAGCTACAAATCCATGCGAAACAAATGATTTAGCATCAGATACTTGCGATATAACTGATATAGCTTCAAATGCAAGGGAAACAAACGAGTTAGCATAAAATCCATGCAAAACACACGATTTAGCTTCAAATCAATGCGATGTAGAAGGTTTAGCTTCAAATCCATGCGTTGCACATGTTGTAGCTGCAAATCAATGCGATGTAGAGGGTTTAGCTTCAAATCCAAGCGAAACACATGATTTAGCATCAGATACTTGCGATATAACTGATATAGCTTCAAATGCAGGGGAAACAAACGAGTTTGCATCAAATCCATGCAAAACGCATGATTTAGCTTCAAGTCAATGCGATGTAGAAGGTTTAGCTTCAAATCCATGCGAAACAAATGATTTAGCATCAGATACTTGCGATATAACTGATATAGCTTCAAATGCAGGGGAAACAAACGAGTTTGCATCAAATCCATGCAAAACGCATGATTTAGCTTCAAAGTCAATGCGATGTAGAAGGTTTAGCTTCAAATCCATGCGTTGCACATGTTGTAGCTGCAAATCAATGCGATGTAGAGGGTTTAGCTTCAAATCCAAGCGAAACACATGATTTAGCATCAGATACTTGCGATATAACTGAAATAGCTTCAAATGCAGGGGAAACAAACGAGTTAGCTTCAAATCGATGCTAAACACACGATTTAGCTTCAAATCAATGCGATGTAGAAGGTTTAGCTTCAAATCCATGCGAAACAAATGATTTAGCATCAGATACTTGCGATATAACTGATATAGCTTCAAATGCAGGGGAAACAAACGAGTTTGCATCAAATCCATGCAAAACGCATGATTTAGCTTCAAGTCAATGCGATGTAGAAGGTTTAGCTTCAAATCCAAGCGAAACATATGATTTAGCTTCAAATCAATGCGATGGAGAAGGTTTAGCTACAAATCCTTGCGAAACAAATGATTTAGCATCAAACACTTGGGATATAAGTGATATAGCTTCAAATGCAGACGAAACTAACGAGTTAGCTCCAAATCCAAGCGAAACACATGATTTAGCTGCAAGTCAATGCTATGTAGAAGGTTTAGTTTCAAAGCCATGAGACACAAATGATTTAGCTTCAGATACTTGCGATATAAGTGATACAGCTACAAATGCAGACAAAATAAACGAGTTAGCTCCAAATCCATGCGAAACACATGATTTAGCTTCAAATCATTGCGATGTAGAAGGATTAGCTTCAAATCCATGCGAAGCAAATGATTTATCTTCGAACACTTGGGATATAAGTGATATATCTTCAAATGCAGACGAAACAAACGATTTAGCTTCCAATCTAAGCGAATTACATGATTTAGCTTCAAATCAATGCGATGTAGAAAGTTTAGCTTCAAATCCATGCGAAGCAAATTATTTAGCTTCAGATACTAGCGATATAAGTGTTATAGCTTCAAATGCAGATGAAACTAACGAGTTAGCTTCAAATCCATACGAAACACATGATTAAGCTTCAGATCAATGCTATGTAGAAGGTTTAGCTTCAAATCCTTGCGACACAAATGATTTAGCTTCAGATACTTGCGATATAAGTGATACAGCTGCAAATGCAGATGAAATAAACGAGTTAGCTTCCAATCCAAGCGAAACACATGATTTAGCTTTAAATCAATGCGATGTAGAAGGTTTAGCTTCAAATCCATGCGAAGCAAATGATTTAGCTTCAAACACTTGGGATATAAGTGATATAGCTTCAAATGTAGACGAAACCATCGAGTTAGCTTCCAATCCAAGCGAATCACATGATTTAGCTTCAAATCAATGCCATGTAGAAGGTTTAGCTTGAAATCGATGCGAGACAAATGATTTATCTTCAAACACTTGGGATATAAGTGTTATATCTTCAAATTCAGACGAAACAAACGATTTAACTTCCAATCCGAGCGAATTACATGATTTAGCTTCAAATCAATGCGATGTAGAAAGTTTAGCTTCAAATCCATGCGAAGCAAATTATTTAGCTTCAGATACTAGCGATATAAGTTTTATAGCTTCAAATGCAGATGAAACTAACGAGTTAGCTTCAAATCCATACGAAACACTTGACTAAGCTTCAAATCAATGCTATGTAGAAGGTTTAGCTTCAAATCCTTGCGACACAAATGATTTAGCTTCAGACACATGCGATGTAAGTGATACAGCTTCCAATGCAGACGAAACTAACGAGTTAGCTTCAAATCCATGCGAATTATTAAGGCTTTGCTTCAAATCTATGCGAAACACATGATTTAGCTGCAAATCAATGCGATGTAGAAGGTTCAGCTTGAAATCCATGCGAAACAAATGATTTAGCTTCAGATACTAGCGAAATAAGTGATATAGCTTCAAATGCAGACGAAACTAACGAGTTAGCTCAAAATCCAAGCGAGACACATGATTTAGCTGCAGGTCAATGCTATGTAGAAGGTTTAGTTTCAAATCCATGAGACAAAAATGATTTAGCTTCAGATACTTGCGATATAAGTGACACGGCTTCAAATGCAGATGAAATAAACGAGTGAGCTTCCAATCCAAGCGAAACACATGATTTAGCTTTAAATCAATGCGATGTAGAAGGTTTAGCTTCAAATCCATGCGAAGCAAATGATTTAGCTTCAAACACTTGGGATATAAGTGATATAGCTTCAAATGTAGACGAAACCATCGAGT
>NW_027477864.1:0-53061 GCF_051020955.1 Megalopta genalis
ATCATGTATATCACAAGTATAAGAAGCTAATCCATTTGTTTCGCACGGATTCGAAGATATGCCTACTTCTTCGCATTGATTTGAAGCTAAATCATGTGTTTCGCATGGATTTGAAGCTAACTCGTTTTTTTCGCTAGTAGTTGAAGCTAAATCATGCATATCACAAGTATTTGAAGCTAAACAATTTGATTCCCATGGTTTTGAAGCCAAGCTTTCTACATCGCATTGACTTGAAGATGAATCATGTGTTTCGCTTGGATTTGAAGCTAACTCGTTTATTTCGCATGCTGTTGAAGCTAAATCATGTAATCACAAGTATTTGCAGTTAAACCATTTGTTACGCATGGATTCGATGATCAGCCTCCTACTTCGCATTGATTTGATGCTAAATCATGTGTTTCGCATGGATTTGAAGCTAACTCGTTTGTTTCGCATGCTGTTGAAGCTAAATCATGTATATCACAAGTATAAGAAGCTAATCCGTTTGTTTCGCATGGATTCAAAGATAAGCCTTCTACTTGGCATTGATTTGAAGCTAAATCATGTGTTTCGCATGGATTTGAAGCTAACTCGTTTGTTTCGCATGCTGTTGAAGCTAAATCATGTATATCACAAGTATTTGGAGCTGAACCATTTGCTTCGCATGGATTCGAAGATCAGCCTTCTACTTCGCATTGATTTAATGCTAAATCATGTGTTTCGCATGGATTTGAAGCTAACTCGTTTGTTTCGCATGCTGTTGAAGCTAAATCATGTATACCACAAGTATTTGAAGCTATATCATACGTTTCGCATGGATTCCAAGATAACCCTTCTAATTCGCATTGATTTGAAGCTAAATCATGTGTTTCGCATGGATTTGAAGCTAACTCGTTTGTTTCGCATGCTGTTGAAGCTAAATCATGTATATCACAAGTATTTGAAGCTAAACCATTTGTATCGCATGGGATCGAAGATAAGCCTCCTACTTCGCATTGATTTGAAGCTAAATCTTGTGTTTCGCATGGATTTGAAGCTAACTCGTTTGTTTCGCATGCTGTTGAAGCTAAATCAAATATATCACAAGTATTTGAAGCTAAACCATTTGTTTCGCATTCATTCGATGCTAAGCCTTCTACTTCGCATTGATTTGAGGCTAAATCATGTGTTTCGCTCGGTTTTGAAGCTAACTCGTTTGTTTCGCATGCTGTTGAAGCTAAATCATCTATATCACAAGTATTTGAGGCTATATCATACGTTTCGCATGGATTCCAAGATAACCCTTCTAATTCGCATAGATTTGAAGATAAATCATGTGTTTCGCTTGGATTTGAATATAACTCATTTGTTTCGCATGCTGTTGAAGCTAAATCATGTATATCACAAGTATTTGAAGCTAAACCATTTGTATCGCATGGGATCGAATATAAGCCTCCTACTTCGCATTGATTTGAAGCTAAATCATGTGTTTCGCATGGATTTGAAGCTAACTCGTTTGTTTCGCATGCTGTTGAAGCTAAATCATATATATCACAAGTATTTGAAGCTAAACCATTTGTTTCGCATTTATTCGAAGCTAAGCCTTCTACTTCGCATTGATTTGAGGCTAAATCATGTGTTTCGCTCGGTTTTGAAGCTAACTCGTTTGTTTCGCATGCTGTTGAAGCTAAATCATGTATATCACAAGTATTTGAAGCTATATCATACGTTTCGCATGGATTCCAAGATAACCCTTCTAATTCGCATAGATTTGAAGATGAATCATGTGTTTCTCTTGGATTTGAATATAACTCATTTGTTTCGCATGCTGTTGATGCTAAATCATGTATATCACAAGTATTTGGAGCTGAACCATTTGCTTCGCATGGATTCGAAGATCAGCCTTCTACTTCGCATTGATTTAATGCTAAATCATGTGTTTCGCATGGATTTGAAGCTAACTCGTTTGTTTCGCATGCTGTTGAAGCTAAATCATGTATACCACAAGTATTTGAAGCTATATCATACGTTTCGCATGGATTCCAAGATAACCCTTCTAATTCGCATTGATTTGAAGCTAAATCATGTGTTTCGCATGGATTTGAAGCTAACTCGTTTATTTCGCATGCTGTTGAAGCTAAATCATGTATATCACAAGTATAAGAAGCTAATCCATTTGTTTCGCATGGATTCGAAGAGATGCCTACTTCTTCGCATTGATTTGAAGCTAAATCATGTGTTTCGCATAGATTTGAATCTAACTCGTTTGTTTCGGATGCTGTTGAAGTTAAATCATGTATATCACAAGTATTTGAAGCTATATCATTTGTTTCGCATGGATTCGAAGATAACCCTTCTAATTCGCATTGATTTGAAGCTAAATCATGTGTTTCTCTTGGATTTGAAGCTAACTCGTTTTTTTCGCTAGTAGTTGATGCTAAATCATGCATATCACAAGTATTTGAAGCTAATCCATTTGATTCCCATGGTTTTGAAGCCAAGCTTTCTACATCGCATTGACTTGAAGATAAATCATGTGTTTCGCTTGGATTTGAAGATAACTCATTTGTTTCGTATGCTGTTGAAGCTAAATCATGTATATCACAACTTATTTGAAGCTAAACCACTTGCTTCGCATGGATTCGATGATCATCCTCCTACTTCGCATTGATTTGATGCTAAATCATGTGTTTCGCATGGATTTGAAGCTAACTCGTTTGTTTCGCATGCTGTTGAAGCTAAATCATGTATATCACAAGTATTTGAAGCTAAACCATTTGTTACGCATGGATTCGAAGATCAGCCTTCTACTTCGCATTGATTTGCTGCTAAATCATGTGTTTCGCATGGATTTTTCAAGCTAACTCGTTTGTTTCGCATGCTGTTGAAGCTAAATCATGTATATCACAAGTATTTGAAGCTAAACCATTTGTATCGCATGGGATCGAAGATAAGCCTCCTACTTCGCATTGATTTGAAGCTAAATCATGTGTTTCGCATGGATTTGAAGCTAACTCGTTTGTTTCGCATGCTGCTGAAGCTAAATCATATATATCACAAGTATTTGAAGCTAAACCATTTGTTTCGCATTTATTCGATGCTAAGCCTTCTACTTCGCATTGATTTGAGGCTAAATCATGTGTTTCGCTCGGTTTTGAAGCTAACTCGTTTGTTTCGCATGCTGTTGAAGCTAAATCATGTATATCACAAGTATTTGAAGCTATATCATACGTTCCGCATGGATTCCAAGATAACCCTTCTAATTCGCATAGATTTGAAGATAAATCATGTGTTTCGCTTGGATTTGAATATAACTCATTTGTTTCGCATGCTGTTGAAGCTAAATCATGTATATCACAAGTATTTGAAGCTAAACCATTTGTATCGCATGGGACCGAAGATAAGCCTCCTACTTCGCATTGATTTGAAGCTAAATCATGTGTTTCGCATGGATTTGAAGCTAACTCGTTTGTTTCGCATGCTGTTGAAGCTAAATCATGTATATCACAAGTATTTGAAGCTATATCATACGTTCCGCATGGATTCCAAGATAACCCTTCTAATTCGCATAGATTTGAAGATAAATCATGTGTTTCGCTTGGATTTGAATATAACTCATTTGTTTCGCATGCTGTTGAAGCTAAATCATGTATATCACAAGTATTTGAAGCTATATCATACGTTTCGCATGGATTCCAAGATAACTCTTCTAATTCGCATTGATTTGAAGCTAAATCATGTGTTTCGCATGGATTTGAAGCTAACTCGTTTGTTTCGCATGCTGTTGAAGCTAAATCATGTATATCACAAGTATTTGAAGCTAAACCATTTGTTACGCATGGATTCGAAGATCAGCCTTCTACTTCGCATTGATTTGATGCTAAATCATGTGTTTCGCATGGATTTGAAGCTAACTCGTTTGTTTCGCATGCTGTTGAAGCTAAATCATGTATATCACAAGTATTTGAAGCTAAACCATTTGTATCGCATGGGATCGAAGATAAGCCTCCTACTTCGCATTGATTTGAAGCTAAATCATGTGTTTCGCATGGATTTGAAGCTAACTCGTTTGTTTCGCATGCTGTTGAAGCTAAATCATATATATCACAAGTATTTGAAGCTAAACCATTTGCTTCGCATGGATTCGAAGATCAGCCTTCTACTTCGCATTGATTTAATGCTAAATCATGTGTTTCGCATGGATTTGAAGCTAACTCGTTTGTTTCGCATGCTGTTGAAGCTAAATCATGTATACCACAAGTATTTGAAGCTATATCATACGTTTCGCATGGATTCCAAGATAACCCTTCTAATTCGCATTGATTTGAAGCTAAATCATGTGTTTCGCATGGATTTGAAGCTAACTCGTTTGTTTCGCATGCTGTTGAAGCTAAATCATGTATATCACAAGTATTTGAAGCTAAACCATTTGTATCGCATGGGATCGAAGATAAGCCTCCTACTTCGCATTGATTTGAAGCTAAATCTTGTGTTTCGCATGGATTTGAAGCTAACTCGTTTGTTTCGCATGCTGTTGAAGCTAAATCAAATATATCACAAGTATTTGAAGCTAAACCATTTGTTTCGCATTCATTCGATGCTAAGCCTTCTACTTCGCATTGATTTGAGGCTAAATCATGTGTTTCGCTCGGTTTTGAAGCTAACTCGTTTGTTTCGCATGCTGTTGAAGCTAAATCATGTATATCACAAGTATTTGAAGCTATATCATACGTTTCGCATGGATTCCAAGATAACCCTTCTAATTCGCATAGATTTGAAGATAAATCATGTGTTTCGCTTGGATTTGAATATAACTCATTTGTTTCGCATGCTGTTGAAGCTAAATCATGTATATCACAAGTATTTGAAGCTAAACCATTTGTATCGCATGGGATCGAATATAAGCCTCCTACTTCGCATTGATTTGAAGCTAAATCATGTGTTTCGCATGGATTTGAAGCTAACTCGTTTGTTTCGCATGCTGTTGAAGCTAAATCATGTATATCACAAGTATTTGAAGCTAAACCATTTGTTACGCATGGATTCGAAGATCAGCCTTCTACTTCGCATTGATTTGATGCTAAATCATGTGTTTCGCATGGATTTGAAGCTAACTCGTTTGTTTCGCATGCTGTTGAAGCTAAATCATGTATATCACAAGTATTTGAAGCTAAACCATTTGTATCGCATGGGATCGAAGATAAGCCTCCTACTTCGCATTGATTTGAAGCTAAATCATGTGTTTCGCATGGATTTGAAGCTAACTCGTTTGTTTCGCATGCTGTTGAAGCTAAATCATATATATCACAAGTATTTGAAGCTAAACCATTTGCTTCGCATGGATTCGAAGATCAGCCTTCTACTTCGCATTGATTTAATGCTAAATCATGTGTTTCGCATGGATTTGAAGCTAACTCGTTTGTTTCGCATGCTGTTGAAGCTAAATCATGTATACCACAAGTATTTGAAGCTATATCATACGTTTCGCATGGATTCCAAGATAACCCTTCTAATTCGCATTGATTTGAAGCTAAATCATGTGTTTCGCATGGATTTGAAGCTAACTCGTTTGTTTCGCATGCTGTTGAAGCTAAATCATGTATATCACAAGTATTTGAAGCTAAACCATTTGTATCGCATGGGATCGAAGATAAGCCTCCTACTTCGCATTGATTTGAAGCTAAATCTTGTGTTTCGCATGGATTTGAAGCTAACTCGTTTGTTTCGCATGCTGTTGAAGCTAAATCAAATATATCACAAGTATTTGAAGCTAAACCATTTGTTTCGCATTCATTCGATGCTAAGCCTTCTACTTCGCATTGATTTGAGGCTAAATCATGTGTTTCGCTCGGTTTTGAAGCTAACTCGTTTGTTTCGCATGCTGTTGAAGCTAAATCATGTATATCACAAGTATTTGAAGCTATATCATACGTTTCGCATGGATTCCAAGATAACCCTTCTAATTCGCATAGATTTGAAGATAAATCATGTGTTTCGCTTGGATTTGAATATAACTCATTTGTTTCGCATGCTGTTGAAGCTAAATCATGTATATCACAAGTATTTGAAGCTAAACCATTTGTTTCGCATGGGATCGAATATAAGCCTCCTACTTCGCATTGATTTGAAGCTAAATCATGTGTTTCGCATGGATTTGAAGCTAACTCGTTTGTTTCGCATGCTGTTGAAGCTAAATCATATATATCACAAGTATTTGAAGCTAAACCATTTGTTTCGCATTTATTCGAAGCTAAGCCTTCTACTTCGCATTGATTTGAGGATAAATCATGTGTTTCGCTCGGTTTTGAAGCTAACTCGTTTGTTTCGCATGCTGTTGAAGCTAAATCATGTATATCACAAGTATTTGAAGCTATATCATACGTTTCGCATGGATTCCAAGATAACCCTTCTAATTCGCATAGATTTGAAGATGAATCATGTGTTTCTCTTGGATTTGAATATAACTCATTTGTTTCGCATGCTGTTGATGCTAAATCATGTATATCACAAGTATTTGGAGCTGAACCATTTGCTTCGCATGGATTCGAAGATCAGCCTTCTACTTCGCATTGATTTAATGCTAAATCATGTGTTTCGCATGGATTTGAAGCTAACTCGTTTGTTTCGCATGCTGTTGAAGCTAAATCATGTATACCACAAGTATTTGAAGCTATATCATACGTTTCGCATGGATTCCAAGATAACCCTTCTAATTCGCATTGATTTGAAGCTAAATCATGTGTTTCGCATGGATTTGAAGCTAACTCGTTTATTTCGCATGCTGTTGAAGCTAAATCATGTATATCACAAGTATAAGAAGCTAATCCATTTGTTTCGCATGGATTCGAAGAGATGCCTACTTCTTCGCATTGATTTGAAGCTAAATCATGTGTTTCGCATAGATTTGAATCTAACTCGTTTGTTTCGGATGCTGTTGAAGTTAAATCATGTATATCACAAGTATTTGAAGCTATATCATTTGTTTCGCATGGATTCGAAGATAACCCTTCTAATTCGCATTGATTTGAAGCTAAATCATGTGTTTCTCTTGGATTTGAAGCTAACTCGTTTTTTTCGCTAGTAGTTGATGCTAAATCATGCATATCACAAGTATTTGAAGCTAAACCATTTGATTCCCATGGTTTTGAAGCCAAGCTTTCTACATCGCATTGACTTGAAGATAAATCATGTGTTTCGCTTGGATTTGAAGATAACTCATTTGTTTCGCATGCTGTTGAAGCTAAATCATGTATATCACAAGTATTTGAAGCTAAACCACTTGCTTCGCATGGATTCGATGATCATCCTCCTACTTCGCATTGATTTGATGCTAAATCATGTGTTTCGCATGGATTTGAAGCTAACTCGTTTGTTTCGCATGCTGTTGAAGCTAAATCATGTATATCACAAGTATTTGAAGCTAAACCATTTGTTACGCATGGATTCGAAGATCAGCCTTCTACTTCGCATTGATTTGCTGCTAAATCATGTGTTTCGCATGGATTTTTCAAGCTAACTCGTTTGTTTCGCATGCTGTTGAAACTAAATCATGTATATCACAAGTATTTGAAGCTAAACCATTTGTATCGCATGGGATCGAAGATAAGCCTCCTACTTCGCATTGATTTGAAGCTAAATCATGTGTTTCGCATGGATTTGAAGCTAACTCGTTTGTTTCGCATGCTGCTGAAGCTAAATCATATATATCACAAGTATTTGAAGCTAAACCATTTGTTTCGCATTTATTCGATGCTAAGCCTTCTACTTCGCATTGATTTGAGGCTAAATCATGTGTTTCGCTCGGTTTTGAAGCTAACTCGTTTGTTTCGCATGCTGTTGAAGCTAAATCATGTATATCACAAGTATTTGAAGCTATATCATACGTTCCGCATGGATTCCAAGATAACCCTTCTAATTCGCATAGATTTGAAGATAAATCATGTGTTTCGCTTGGATTTGAATATAACTCATTTGTTTCGCATGCTGTTGAAGCTAAATCATGTATATCACAAGTATTTGAAGCTAAACCATTTGTATCGCATGGGATCGAAGATAAGCCTCCTACTTCGCATTGATTTGAAGCTAAATCATGTGTTTCGCATGGATTTGAAGCTAACTCGTTTGTTTCGCATGCTGTTGAAGCTAAATCATGTATATCACAAGTATTTGAAGCTATATCATACGTTCCGCATGGATTCCAAGATAACCCTTCTAATTCGCATAGATTTGAAGATAAATCATGTGTTTCGCTTGGATTTGAATATAACTCATTTGTTTCGCATGCTGTTGAAGCTAAATCATGTATATCACAAGTATTTGAAGCTATATCATACGTTTCGCATGGATTCCAAGATAACTCTTCTAATTCGCATTGATTTGAAGCTAAATCATGTGTTTCGCATGGATTTGAAGCTAACTCGTTTGTTTCGCATGCTGTTGAAGCTAAATCATGTATATCACAAGTATTTGAAGCTAAACCATTTGTTACGCATGGATTCGAAGATCAGCCTTCTACTTCGCATTGATTTGATGCTAAATCATGTGTTTCGCATGGATTTGAAGCTAACTCGTTTGTTTCGCATGCTGTTGAAGCTAAATCATGTATATCACAAGTATTTGAAGCTAAACCATTTGTATCGCATGGGATCGAAGATAAGCCTCCTACTTCGCATTGATTTGAAGCTAAATCATGTGTTTCGCATGGATTTGAAGCTAACTCGTTTGTTTCGCATGCTGTTGAAGCTAAATCATGTATATCACAAGTATTTGAAGCTATATCATACGTTCCGCATGGATTCCAAGATAACCCTTCTAATTCGCATAGATTTGAAGATAAATCATGTGTTTCGCTTGGATTTGAATATAACTCATTTGTTTCGCATGCTGTTGAAGCTAAATCATGTATATCACAAGTATTTGAAGCTATATCATACGTTTCGCATGGATTCCAAGATAACCCTTCTAATTCGCATTGATTTGAAGCTAAATCATGTGTTTCGCATGGATTTGAAGCTAACTCGTTTATTTCGCATGCTGTTGAAGCTAAATCATGTATATCACAAGTATAAGAAGCTAATCCATTTGTTTCGCATGGATTCGAAGAGATGCCTACTTCTTCGCATTGATTTGAAGCTAAATCATGTGTTTCGCATAGATTTGAATCTAACTCGTTTGTTTCGGATGCTGTTGAAGTTAAATCATGTATATCACAAGTATTTGAAGCTATATCATTTGTTTCGCATGGATTCGAAGATAACCCTTCTAATTCGCATTGATTTGAAGCTAAATCATGTGTTTCTCTTGGATTTGAAGCTAACTCGTTTTTTTCGCTAGTAGTTGATGCTAAATCATGCATATCACAAGTATTTGAAGCTAAACCATTTGATTCCCATGGTTTTGAAGCCAAGCTTTCTACATCGCATTGACTTGAAGATAAATCATGTGTTTCGCTTGGATTTGAAGATAACTCATTTGTTTCGCATGCTGTTGAAGCTAAATCATGTATATCACAAGTATTTGAAGCTAAACCACTTGCTTCGCATGGATTCGATGATCATCCTCCTACTTCGCATTGATTTGATGCTAAATCATGTGTTTCGCATGGATTTGAAGCTAACTCGTTTGTTTCGCATGCTGTTGAAGCTAAATCATGTATATCACAAGTATTTGAAGCTAAACCATTTGTTACGCATGGATTCGAAGATCACCCTTCTACTTCGCATTGATTTGCTGCTAAATCATGTGTTTCGCATGGATTTTTCAAGCTAACTCGTTTGTTTCGCATGCTGTTGAAGCTAAATCATGTATATCACAAGTATTTGAAGCTAAACCATTTGTATCGCATGGGATCGAAGATAAGCCTCCTACTTCGCATTGATTTGAAGCTAAATCATGTGTTTCGCATGGATTTGAAGCTAACTCGTTTGTTTCGCATGCTGCTGAAGCTAAATCATATATATCACAAGTATTTGAAGCTAAACCATTTGTTTCGCATTTATTCGATGCTAAGCCTTCTACTTCGCATTGATTTGAGGCTAAATCATGTGTTTCGCTCGGTTTTGAAGCTAACTCGTTTGTTTCGCATGCTGTTGAAGCTAAATCATGTATATCACAAGTATTTGAAGCTATATCATACGTTCCGCATGGATTCCAAGATAACCCTTCTAATTCGCATATATTTGAAGATAAATCATGTGTTTCGCTTGGATTTGAATATAACTCATTTGTTTCGCATGCTGTTGAAGCTAAATCATGTATATCACAAGTATTTGAAGCTAAACCATTTGTATCGCATGGGACCGAAGATAAGCCTCCTACTTCGCATTGATTTGAAGCTAAATCATGTGTTTCGCATGGATTTGAAGCTAACTCGTTTGTTTCGCATGCTGTTGAAGCTAAATCATGTATATCACAAGTATTTGAAGCTAAACCATTTGTATCGCATGGGATCGAAGATAAGCCTCCTACTTCGCATTGATTTGAAGCTAAACCTTGTGTTTCGCATGGATTTGAAGCTAACTCGTTTGTTTCGCATGCTGTTGAAGCTAAATCAAATATATCACAAGTATTTGAAGCTAAACCATTTGTTTCGCATTCATTCGATGCTAAGCCTTCTACTTCGCATTGATTTGAGGCTAAATCATGTGTTTCGCTCGGTTTTGAAGCTAACTCGTTTGTTTCGCATGCTGTTGAAGCTAAATCATGTATATCACAAGTATTTGAAGCTATATCATACGTTTCGCATGGATTCCAAGATAACCCTTCTAATTCGCATAGATTTGAAGATAAATCATGTGTTTCGCTTGGATTTGAATATAACTCATTTGTTTCGCATGCTGTTGAAGCTAAATCATGTATATCACAAGTATTTGAAGCTAATTCATTTGTATCGCATGGGATCGAATATAAGCCTCCTACTTCGCATTGATTTGAAGCTAAATCATGTGTTTCGCATGGATTTGAAGCTAACTCGTTTGTTTCGCATGCTGTTGAAGCTAAATCATGTATATCACAAGTATTTGAAGCTAAACCATTTGTTACGCATGGATTCGAAGATCAGCCTTCTACTTCGCATTGATTTGATGCTAAATCATGTGTTTCGCATGGATTTGAAGCTAACTCGTTTGTTTCGCATGCTGTTGAAGCTAAATCATGTATATCACAAGTATTTGAAGCTAAACCATTTGTATCGCATGGGATCGAAGATAAGCCTCCTACTTCGCATTGATTTGAAGCTAAATCATGTGTTTCGCATGGATTTGAAGCTAACTCGTTTGTTTCGCATGCTGTTGAAGCTAAATCATATATATCACAAGTATTTGAAGCTAAACCATTTGCTTCGCATGGATTCGAAGATCAGCCTTCTACTTCGCATTGATTTAATGCTAAATCATGTGTTTCGCATGGATTTGAAGCTAACTCGTTTGTTTCGCATGCTGTTGAAGCTAAATCATGTATACCACAAGTATTTGAAGCTATATCATACGTTTCGCATGGATTCCAAGATAACCCTTCTAATTCGCATTGATTTGAAGCTAAATCATGTGTTTCGCATGGATTTGAAGCTAACTCGTTTGTTTCGCATGCTGTTGAAGCTAAATCATGTATATCACAAGTATTTGAAGCTAAACCATTTGTATCGCATGGGATCGAAGATAAGCCTCCTACTTCGCATTGATTTGAAGCTAAATCTTGTGTTTCGCATGGATTTGAAGCTAACTCGTTTGTTTCGCATGCTGTTGAAGCTAAATCAAATATATCACAAGTATTTGAAGCTAAACCATTTGTTTCGCATTCATTCGATGCTAAGCCTTCTACTTCGCATTGATTTGAGGCTAAATCATGTGTTTCGCTCGGTTTTGAAGCTAACTCGTTTGTTTCGCATGCTGTTGAAGCTAAATCATGTATATCACAAGTATTTGAAGCTATATCATACGTTTCGCATGGATTCCAAGATAACCCTTCTAATTCGCATAGATTTGAAGATAAATCATGTGTTTCGCTTGGATTTGAATATAACTCATTTGTTTCGCATGCTGTTGAAGCTAAATCATGTATATCACAAGTATTTGAAGCTAAACCATTTGTTTCGCATGGGATCGAATATAAGCCTCCTACTTCGCATTGATTTGAAGCTAAATCATGTGTTTCGCATCGATTTGAAGCTAACTCGTTTGTTTCGCATGCTGTTGAAGCTAAATCATATATATCACAAGTATTTGAAGCTAAACCATTTGTTTCGCATTTATTCGAAGCTAAGCCTTCTACTTCGCATTGATTTGAGGATAAATCATGTGTTTCGCTCGGTTTTGAAGCTAACTCGTTTGTTTCGCATGCTGTTGAAGCTAAATCATGTATATCACAAGTATTTGAAGCTATATCATACGTTTCGCATGGATTCCAAGATAACCCTTCTAATTCGCATAGATTTGAAGATGAATCATGTGTTTCTCTTGGATTTGAATATAACTCATTTGTTTCGCATGCTGTTGATGCTAAATCATGTATATCACAAGTATTTGGAGCTGAACCATTTGCTTCGCATGGATTCGAAGATCAGCCTTCTACTTCGCATTGATTTAATGCTAAATCATGTGTTTCGCATGGATTTGAAGCTAACTCGTTTGTTTCGCATGCTGTTGAAGCTAAATCATGTATACCACAAGTATTTGAAGCTATATCATACGTTTCGCATGGATTCCAAGATAACCCTTCTAATTCGCATTGATTTGAAGCTAAATCATGTGTTTCGCATGGATTTGAAGCTAACTCGTTTATTTCGCATGCTGTTGAAGCTAAATCATGTATATCACAAGTATAAGAAGCTAATCCATTTGTTTCGCATGGATTCGAAGAGATGCCTACTTCTTCGCATTGATTTGAAGCTAAATCATGTGTTTCGCATAGATTTGAATCTAACTCGTTTGTTTCGGATGCTGTTGAAGTTAAATCATGTATATCACAAGTATTTGAAGCTATATCATTTGTTTCGCATGGATTCGAAGATAACCCTTCTAATTCGCATTGATTTGAAGCTAAATCATGTGTTTCTCTTGGATTTGAAGCTAACTCGTTTTTTTCGCTAGTAGTTGATGCTAAATCATGCATATCACAAGTATTTGAAGCTAAACCATTTGATTCCCATGGTTTTGAAGCCAAGCTTTCTACATCGCATTGACTTGAAGATAAATCATGTGTTTCGCTTGGATTTGAAGATAACTCATTTGTTTCGCATGCTGTTGAAGCTAAATCATGTATATCACAAGTATTTGAAGCTAAACCACTTGCTTCGCATGGATTCGATGATCATCCTCCTACTTCGCATTGATTTGATGCTAAATCATGTGTTTCGCATGGATTTGAAGCTAACTCGTTTGTTTCGCATGCTGTTGAAGCTAAATCATGTATATCACAAGTATTTGAAGCTAAACCATTTGTTACGCATGGATTCGAAGATCAGCCTTCTACTTCGCATTGATTTGCTGCTAAATCATGTGTTTCGCATGGATTTTTCAAGCTAACTCGTTTGTTTCGCATGCTGTTGAAACTAAATCATGTATATCACAAGTATTTGAAGCTAAACCATTTGTATCGCATGGGATCGAAGATAAGCCTCCTACTTCGCATTGATTTGAAGCTAAATCATGTGTTTCGCATGGATTTGAAGCTAACTCGTTTGTTTCGCATGCTGCTGAAGCTAAATCATATATATCACAAGTATTTGAAGCTAAACCATTTGTTTCGCATTTATTCGATGCTAAGCCTTCTACTTCGCATTGATTTGAGGCTAAATCATGTGTTTCGCTCGGTTTTGAAGCTAACTCGTTTGTTTCGCATGCTGTTGAAGCTAAATCATGTATATCACAAGTATTTGAAGCTATATCATACGTTCCGCATGGATTCCAAGATAACCCTTCTAATTCGCATAGATTTGAAGATAAATCATGTGTTTCGCTTGGATTTGAATATAACTCATTTGTTTCGCATGCTGTTGAAGCTAAATCATGTATATCACAAGTATTTGAAGCTAAACCATTTGTATCGCATGGGATCGAAGATAAGCCTCCTACTTCGCATTGATTTGAAGCTAAATCATGTGTTTCGCATGGATTTGAAGCTAACTCGTTTGTTTCGCATGCTGTTGAAGCTAAATCATGTATATCACAAGTATTTGAAGCTATATCATACGTTCCGCATGGATTCCAAGATAACCCTTCTAATTCGCATAGATTTGAAGATAAATCATGTGTTTCGCTTGGATTTGAATATAACTCATTTGTTTCGCATGCTGTTGAAGCTAAATCATGTATATCACAAGTATTTGAAGCTAAACCATTTGTTACGCATGGATTCGAAGATCAGCCTTCTACTTCGCATTGATTTGATGCTAAATCATGTGTTTCGCATGGATTTGAAGCTAACTCGTTTGTTTCGCATGCTGTTGAAGCTAAATCATGTATATCACAAGTATTTGAAGCTAAACCATTTGTATCGCATGGGATCGAAGATAAGCCTCCTACTTCGCATTGATTTGAAGCTAAATCATGTGTTTCGCATGGATTTGAAGCTAACTCGTTTGTTTCGCATGCTGTTGAAGCTAAATCATGTATATCACAAGTATTTGAAGCTATATCATACGTTCCGCATGGATTCCAAGATAACCCTTCTAATTCGCATAGATTTGAAGATAAATCATGTGTTTCGCTTGGATTTGAATATAACTCATTTGTTTCGCATGCTGTTGAAGCTAAATCATGTATATCACAAGTATTTGAAGCTATATCATACGTTTCGCATGGATTCCAAGATAACCCTTCTAATTCGCATAGATTTGAAGATAAATCATGTGTTTCGCTTGGATTTGAATATAACTCATTTGTTTCGCAAGCTGTTGAAGCTAAATCATGTATATCACAAGTATTTGAAGCTAAACCATTTGTATCGCATGGGATCGAAGATAAGCCTCCTACTTCGCATTGATTTGAAGCTAAATCATGTGTTTCGCATGGATTTGAAGCTAACTCGTTTGTTTCGCATGCTGTTGAAGCTAAATCTTATATATCACAAGTATTTGAAGCTAAACCATTTGTTTCGCATTTATTCGAAGCTAAGCCTTCTACTTCGCATTGATTTGAGGCTAAATCATGTGTTTCACTCGGTTTTGAAGCTAACTCGTTTGTTTCGCATGCTGTTGAAGCTAAATCATGTATATCACAAGTATTTGAAGCTATATCATTTGTTTCGCATGGATTCGAAGATAACACTTCTAATTCGCATTGATTTGAAGCTAAATCATGTGTTTCGCATGGATTTGAAGCTAACTCGTTTGTTTCGCATGCTGTTGAAGCTAAATCATGTATATCACAAGTATTTGAAGCTAAACCATTTGTATCGCGTGGGATCGAAGATAAGCCTCCTACTTCGCATTGATTTGAAGCTAAATCATGTGTTTCGCATGGATTTGAAGCTAACTCGTTTGTTTCGCATGCTGTTGAAGCTAAATCAAATATATCACAAGTATTTGAAGCTAAACCATTTGTATCGCATGGGATCGAAGATAAGCCTCCTACTTCGCATTGATTTGAAGCTAAATCATGTGTTTCGCTTGGATTTGAATATAACTCATTTGTTTCGCATGCTGTTGAAGCTAAATCATGTATACCACAAGTATTTGAAGCTATATCATACGTTTCGCATGGATTCCAAGATAACCCTTCTAATTCGCATTGATTTGAAGCTAAATCATGTGTTTCGCATGGATTTGAAGCTAACTCGTTTATTTCGCATGTTGTTGAAGCTAAATAATGTATATCACAAGTATAAGAAGCTAATCCATTTGTTTCGCATGGATTCGAAGATATGCTTACTTCTTCGCATTGATTTGAAGCTAAATCATGTGTTTCGCATGGATTTGAATCTAACTCGTTTGTTTCGGATGCTGTTGAAGTTAAATCATGTATATCACAAGTATTTGAAGCTATATCATTTGTTTCGCATGGATTCGAAGATAACACTTCGAATTCGCATTGATTTGAAGCTAAATCATGTGTTTCGCATGGATTTGAAGCTAACTCGTTTGTTTCGCATGCTGTTGAAGCTAAATCATGTATATCACAAGTATTTGAAGCTAAACCATTTGTATCGCGTGGGATCGAAGATAAGCCTCCTACTTCGCATTGATTTGAAGCTAAATCATGTGTTTCGCATGGATTTGAAGCTAACTCGTTTGTTTCGCATGCTGTTGAAGCTAAATCAAATATATCACAAGTATTTGAAGCTAAACCATTTGTTTCGCAATCATTCGATGCTAAGCCTTCTACTTCGCATTGATTTGAAGCTAAATCATGTGTTTCGCATGGATTTGAAGCTAACTCGTTTGTTTCGCATGCTGTTGAAGCTAAATCATGTATATCACAAGTATTTGAAGCTAAACCATTTGTATCGGATGGGATCGAAGATAAGCCTCCTACTTCGCATTGATTTGAAGCTAAATCATGTGTTTCGCTTGGATTTGAATATAACTCATTTGTTTCGCATGCTGTTGAAGCTAAATCATGTATACCACAAGTATTTGAAGCTATATCATACGTTTCGCATGGATTCCAAGATAACCCTTCTAATTCGCATTGATTTGAAGCTAAATCATGTGTTTCGCATGGATTTGAAGCTAACTCGTTTATTTCGCATGTTGTTGAAGCTAAATAATGTATATCACAAGTATAAGAAGCTAATCCATTTGTTTCGCATGGATTCGAAGATATGCTTACTTCTTCGCATTGATTTGAAGCTAAATCATGTGTTTCGCATGGATTTGAATCTAACTCGTTTGTTTCGGATGCTGTTGAAGTTAAATCATGTATATCACAAGTATTTGAAGCTATATCATTTGTTTCGCATGGATTCGAAGATAACACTTCGAATTCGCATTGATTTGAAGCTAAATCATGTGTTTCGCATGGATTTGAAGCTAACTCGTTTGTTTCGCATGCTGTTGAAGCTAAATCATGTATATCACAAGTATTTGAAGCTAAACCATTTGTATCGCGTGGGATCGAAGATAAGCCTCCTACTTCGCATTGATTTGAAGCTAAATCATGTGTTTCGCATGGATTTGAAGCTAACTCGTTTGTATCGCATGCAGTTGTAGCTAAATCATGTATATCACAAGTATTTGAAGCTAAACCACTTGTTTCGCATGGATTCGAAGATATGCCTTCTACTTCGCATTGATTTTAATCTCAATCATGTCTTTCGCATGAAGTTAAAGGTGACTCGTTTGTTTCGCATGCAGTTGAAGCTGAATCATGTATATCACAAGTATTTGAAGACAAATCATGTGTTTCGGTTGGATTTGAATATAACTCATTCGTTTCGCATGCTGTTGAAGCTAAATCATGTATATCACAAGTATTTGAAGCTGAACCATTTGCTTCGCATGGATTCGAAGATCAGCCTTCTACTTCGCATTGATTTGATGCTAAATCATGTGTTTCGCATGGATTTAAAGCTAACTCGTTTGTTTCGCATGCTGTTGAAGCTAAATCATGTATACCACAAGTATTTGAAGCTATATCATACGTTTCGCATGGATTCCAAGATAACCCTTCTAATTCGCATTGATTTGAAGCTAAATCATGTGTTTCGCATGGATTTGAAGCTAACTCGTTTATTTCGCATGTTGTTGAAGCTAAATAATGTATATCACAAGTATAAGAAGCTAATCCATTTGTTTCGCATGGATTCGAAGATATGCTTACTTCTTCGCATTGATTTGAAGCTAAATCATGTGTTTCGCATGGATTTGAATCTAACTCGTTTGTTTCGGATGCTGTTGAAGTTAAATCATGTATATCACAAGTATTTGAAGCTATATCATTTGTTTCGCATGGATTCGAAGATATGCTTACTTCTTCGCATTGATTTGAAGCTAAATCATGTGTTTCGCATGGATTTGAATCTAACTCGTTTGTTTCGCATGCTGTTGAAGCTAAATCATATATATCACAAGTATTTGAAGCTAAACCATTTGTTTCGCATTTATTCGATGCTAAGCCTTCTACTTCGCATTGATTTGAGGCTAAATCATGTGTTTCGCTCGGTTTTGAAGCTAACTCGTTTGTTTCGCATGCTGTTGAAGCTAAATCATGTATATCACAAGTATTTGAAGCTATATCATACGTTCTGCATGGATTCCAAGATAACCCTTCTAATTCGCATAGATTTGAAGATAAATCATGTGTTTCGCTTGGATTTGAATATAACTCATTTGTTTCGCATGCTGTTGAAGCTAAATCATGTATATCACAAGTATTTGAAGCTAAACCATTTGTATCGCATGGGATCGAAGATAAGCCTCCTACTTCGCATTGATTTGAAGCTAAATCATGTGTTTCGCATGGATTTGAAGCTAACTCGTTTGTTTCGCATGCTGTTGAAGCTAAATAATGTATATCACAAGTATTTGAAGCTATATCATACGTTCCGCATGGATTCCAAGATAACCCTTCTAATTCGCATAGATTTGAAGATAAATCATGTGTTTCGCTTGGATTTGAATATAACTCATTTGTTTCGCATGTTGTTGAAGCTAAATCATGTATATCACAAGTATTTGAAGCTATATCATACGTTTCGCATGGATTCCAAGATAACTCTTCTAATTCGCATTGATTTGAATCTAAATCATGTGTTTCGCATGGATTTGAAGCTAACTCGTTTGTTTCGCATGCTGTTGAAGCTAAATCATGTATATCACAAGTATTTGAAGCTAAACCATTTGTTACGCATGGATTCGAAGATCAGCCTTCTACTTCGCATTGATTTGATGCTAAATCATGTGTTTCGCATGGATTTGAAGCTAAGTCGTTTGTTTCGCATGCTGTTGAAGCTAAATCATGTATATCACAAGTATTTGAAGCTAAACCATTTGTATCGCATGGGATCGAAGATAAGCCTCCTACTTCGCATTGATTTGAAGCTAAATCATGTGTTTCGCATGGATTTGAAGCTAACTCGTTTGTTTCGCATGCTGTTGAAGCTAAATCATATATATCACAAGTATTTGAAGCTAAACCATTTGTATCGGATGGGATCGAAGATAAGCCTCCTACTTCGCATTGATTTGAAGCTAAATCATGTGTTTGGCATGGATTTGAAGCTAACTCGTTTGTATCGCATGCAGTTGTAGCTAAATCGTGTATATCACAAGTATTTGAAGCTAAACCATTTGTTTCGCATGGATTCGAAGATATGCCTTCTACTTCGCATTGATTTTAATCTCAATCATGTCTTTCGCATGGATTTAAAGGTAACTCGTTTGTTTCGCATGCAGTTGAAGCTGAATCATGTATATCACAAGTATTTGAAGATAAATCATGTGTTTCGGTTGGATTTGAATATAACTCATTCGTTTCGCATGCTGTTGAAGCTAAATCATGTATATCACAAGTATTTGAAGCTGAACCATTTGCTTCGCATGGATTCGAAGATCAGCCTTCTACTTCGCATTGATTTGATGCTAAATCATGTGTTTCGCATGGATTTAAAGCTAACTCGTTTGTTTCGCATGCTGTTGAAGCTAAATCATGTATACCACAAGTATTTGAAGCTATATCATACGTTTCGCATGGATTCCAAGATAACCCTTCTAATTCGCATTGATTTGAAGCTAAATCATGTGTTTCGCATGGATTTGAAGCTAACTCGTTTATTTCGCATGTTGTTGAAGCTAAATAATGTATATCACAAGTATAAGAAGCTAATCCATTTGTTTCGCATGGATTCGAAGATATGCTTAATTCTTCGCATTGATTTGAAGCTAAATCATGTGTTTCGCATGGATTTGAATCTAACTCGTTTGTTTCGGATGCTGTTGAAGTTAAATCATGTATATCACAAGTATTTGAAGCTATATCATTTGTTTCGCATGGATTCGAAGATAACACTTCTAATTCGCATTGATTTGAAGCTAAATCATGTGTTTCGCATGGATTTGAAGCTAACTCGTTTGTTTCGCATGCTGTTGAAGCTAAATCATGTATATCACAAGTATTTGAAGCTAAACCATTTGTATCGCATGGGATCGAAGATAAGCCTCCTACTTCGCATTGATTTGAAGCTAAATCATGTGTTTCGCATGGATTTGAAGCTAACTCGTTTGTTTCGCATGCTGTTGAAGCTAAATCAAATATATCACAAGTATTTGAAGCTAAACCATTTGTTTCGCAATCATTCGATGCTAAGCCTTCTACTTCGCATTGATTTGAAGCTAAATCATGTGTTTCGCATGGATTTGAAGCTAACTCGTTTGTTTCGCATGCTGTTGAAGCTAAATCATGTATATCACAAGTATTTGAAGCTAAACCATTTGTATCGCATGGGATCGAATATAAGCCTCCTACTTTGCATTGATTTGAAGCTAAATCATGTGTTTCGCATGGATTTGAAGCTAACTCGTTTGTTTCGCATGCTGTTGAAGCTAAATCATGTATATCACAAGTATTTGAAGCTATATCATACGTTTCGCATGGATTCCAAGATAACCCTTCTAATTCGCATTGATTTGAAGCTAAATCATGTGTTTCGCATGGATTTGAAGCTAACTCGTTTGTTTCGCATGCTGTTGAAGCTAAATCATATACCACAAGTATTTCAATCTAAACCATTTGTTACGCATGGATTCGAAGATCAGCCTTCTACTTCGCATTGATTTGATGATAAATCATGTGTTTCGCATGGATTTGAAGCTAACTCGTTTGTATCGCATGCAGTTGTAGCTAAATCATGTATATCACAAGTATTTGAAGCTAAACCATTTGTTTCGCATGGATTCGAAGATAAACCTTCTACTTCGCATTGATTTGAAGCTAAATCATGTGTTTCGCTCGGTTTTTAAGCTAACTCGTTTGTTTCGCATGCTGTTGAAGCTAAATCATGTATATCACAAGTATTTGAAGCTATATCATACGTTTCGCATGGATTCCAAGATAACCCTTCTAATTCGCATAGATTTGAAGATAAATCATGTGTTTCGCTTGGATTTGAATATAACTCATTTGTTTCGCAAGCTGTTGAAGCTAAATCATGTATATCACAAGTATTTGAAGCTAAACCATTTGTATCGCATGGGATCGAAGATAAGCCTCCTACTTTGCATTGATTTGAAGCTAAATCATGTGTTTCGCATGGATTTGAAGCTAACTCGTTTGTTTCGCATGCTGTTGAAGCTAAATCTTATATATCACAAGTATTTGAAGCTAAACCATTTGTTTCGCATTTATTCGAAGCTAAGCCTTCTACTTCGCATTGATTTGAGGCTAAATCATGTGTTTCGCTCGGTTTTGAAGCTAACTCGTTTGTTTCGCATGCTGTTGAAGCTAAATCATGTATATCACAAGTATTTGAAGCTATATCATACGTTTCGCATGGATTCCAAGATAACACTTCTAATTCGCATTGATTTGAAGCTAAATCATGTGTTTCGCATGGATTTGAAGCTAACTCGTTTGTTTCGCATGCTGTTGAAACTAAATCATGTATATCACAAGTATTTCAATCTAAACCATTTGTTACGCATGGATTCGAAGATCAGCCTTCTACTTCGCATTTATTTGATGATAAATCATGTGTTTCGCATGGATTTGAAGCTAACTCGTTTGTTTCGCATGCTGTTGAAGCTAAATCATGTATATCACAAGTATTTGAAGCTAAACCATTTGTATCGGAGGGGATCGAAGATAAGCCTCCTACTTCGCATTGATTTGAAGCTAAATCATGTGTTTCGCATGGATTTGAAGCTAACTCGTTTGTATCGCATGCAGTTGTAGCTAAATCATGTATATCACAAGTATTTGAAGCTAAACCATTTGTTTCGCATGGATTCGAAGATAAGCCTTCTACTTCGCATTGATTTTAATCTCAATCATGTCTTTCGCATGGATTTAAAGGTAACTCGTTTGTTTCGCATGCAGTTGAAGCTGAATCATGTATATCACAAGTATTTGAAGATAAATCATGTGTTTCGGTTGGATTTGAATATAACTCATTCGTTTTGCATGCTGTTGAAGCTAAATCATGTATATCACAAGTATTTGAAGCTGAACCATTTGCTTCGCATGGATTCGAAGATCAGCCTTCTACTTCGCATTGATTTGATGCTAAATCATGTGTTTCGCATGGATTTGAAGCTAACTCGTTTGTTTCGCATGCTGTTGAAGCTAAATCATGTATACCACAAGTATTTGAAGCTATATCATACGTTTCGCATGGATTCCAAGATAACTCTTCTAATTCGCATTGATTTGAAGATAAATCATGTGTTTCGCATGGATTTGAAGCTAACTCGTTTGTTTCGCATGCTGTTGAAGCTAAATCATGTATATCACAAGTATTTGAAGCTAATCCATTTGTTACGCATGGATTCGAAGATCAGCCTTCTACTTCGCATTGATTTGATGCTAAATCATGTGTTTCGCATGGATTTGAAGCTAACTCGTTTGTTTCGCATGCTGTTGAAGCTAAATCATGTATATCACAAGTATTTGAAGCTAAACCATTTGTATCGCATGGGATCGAAGATAACCCTTCTAATTCGCATTGATTTGAAGCTAAATCATGTGTTTCGCATGGATTTGAAGCTAACTCGTTTGTTTCGCATGCTGTTGAAGCTAAATCATATATATCACAAGTATTTGAAGCTAAACCATTTGTTTCGCATTTATTCGATGCTAAGCCTTCTACTTCGCATTGATTTGAGGCTAAATCATGTGTTTCGCTCGGTTTTTAAGCTAACTCGTTTGTTTCGCATGCTGTTGAAGCTAAATCATGTATATCACAAGTATTTGAAGCTATATCATACGTTTCGCATGGATTCCAAGATAACCCTTCTAATTCACATAGATCTGAAGATAAATCATGTGTTTCGCTTGGATTTGAATATAACTCATTTGTTTCGCAAGCTGTTGAAGCTAAATCATGTATATCACAAGTATTTGAAGCTAAACCATTTGTATCGCATGGGATCGAAGATAAGCCTCCTACTTCGCATTGATTTGAAGCTAAATCATGTGTTTCGCATGGATTTGAAGCTAACTCGTTTGTTTCGCATGCTGTTGAAGCTAAATCTTATATATCACAAGTATTTGAAGCTAAACCATTTGTATCGCATTTATTCGAAGCTAAGCCTTCTACTTCGCATTGATTTGAGGCTAAATCATGTGTTTCGCTCGGTTTTGAAGCTAACTCGTTTGTTTCGCATGCTGTTGAAGCTAAATCATGTATATCACACGTATTTAAAGCTATATCATACGTTTCGCATGGATTCCAAGATTTCACTTCTAATTCGCATTGATTTGAAGCTCAATCATGTGTTTCGCATGGATTTGAAGCTAACTCGTTTGTTTCGCATGCTGTTGAAGCTAAATCATGTATATCACAAGTATTTCAATCTAAACCATTTGTTACGCATGGATTCGAAGATCAGCCTTCTACTTCGCATTTATTTGATGATAAATCATGTGTTTCGCATGGATTTGAAGCTAACTCGTTTGTTTCGCATGCTGTTGAAGCTAAATCATGTATATCACAAGTATTTGAAGCTAAACCATTTGTATCGGATGGGATCGAAGATAAGCCTCCTACTTCGCATTGATTTGAAGCTAAATCATGTGTTTCGCATGGATTTGAAGCTAACTCGTTTGTTTCGCATGCTGTTGAAGCTAAATCATGTATACCACAAGTATTTGAAGCTATATCATACGTTTCGCATGGATTCCAAGATAACCCTTCTAATTCGCATTGATTTGAAGCTAAATCATGTGTTTCGCATGGATTTGAAGCTAACTCGTTTATTTCGCATGTTGTTGAAGCTAAATAATGTATATCACAAGTATAAGAATCTAATCCATTTGTTTCGCATGGATTCGAAGATATGCTTACTTCTTCGCATTGATTTGAAGCTAAATCATGTGTTTCGCATGGATTTGAATCTAACTCGTTTGTTTCGGATGCTGTTGAAGTTAAATCATGTATATCACAAGTATTTGAAGCTATATCATTTGTTTCGCATGGATTCGAAGATAACACTTCTAATTCGCATTGATTTGAAGCTAAATCATGTGTTTCGCATGGATTTGAAGCTAACTCGTTTGTTTCGCATGCTGTTGAAGCTAAATCATGTATATCACAAGTATTTGAAGCTATATCATACGTTTCGCATGGATTCCAAGATAACCCTTCTAATTCGCATTGATTTGAAGCTAAATCATGTGTTTCGCATGGATTTGAAGCTAACTCGTTTTTTTCGCATGCTGTTGAAGCTAAATCATATATATCACAAGTATTTGAAGCTAAACCATTTGTTACGCATGGATTCGAAGATCAGCCTTCTACTTCGCATTGAGTTGATGCTAAATCATGTGTTTCGCATGGATTTGAAGCTAACTCGTTTGTTTCGCATGCTGTTGAAGCTAAATCATGTATATCACAAGTATTTGAAGCTAAACCATTTGTATCGCATGGGATCGAAGATAAGCCTCCTACTTCGCATTGATTTGAAGCTAAATCATGTGTTTCGCATGGATTTGAAGCTAACTCGTTTGTTTCGCATGCTGTTGAAGATAAATCATATATATCACAAGTATTTGAAGCTATATCATACGTTTCGCATGGATTCCAAGATAACCCTTCTAATTCGCATTGATTTGAAGCTAAATCATGTGTTTCGCATGGATTTGAATCTAACTCGTTTGTTTCGGATGCTGTTGAAGTTAAATCATGTATATCACAAGTATTTGAAGCTATATCATTTGTTTCGCATGGATTCGAAGATAACACTTCTAATTCGCATTGATTTGAAGCTAAATCATGTGTTTCGCTTGGATTTGAAGCTAACTCGTTTTTTTCGCTAGTAGTTGAAGCTAAATCATGCATATCACAAGTATTCGAAGCTAAACCATTTGATTCCCATGGTTTTGAAGCCAAGCTTTCTACATCGCATTGACTTGAAGATAAATCATGTGTTTCGCATGGATTCGAAGTTAACTCGTTTGTTTCGCATACAGTTGAAGCTAAATCACGTATATCACAAGTATTTGAAGCTAAACCATTTGTATTGCATGGGATCGAAGATAAGCCTCCTACTTCGCATTGATTTGAAGCTAAATCAGGTTTTTCGCATGGATTTGAAGCTAACTCGTTTGTTTCGCATGCTGTTGAAGCTAAATCATATATATCACAAGTATTTGAAGCTATATCATACGTTTCGCATGGATTCCAAGATAACCCTTCTAATTCGCATTGATTTGAAGCTAAATCATGTGTTTCGCATGGATTTGAATCTAACTCGTTTGTTTCGGATGCTGTTGAAGTTAAATCATGTATATCACAAGTATTTGAAGCTGTATCATTTGTTTCGCATGGATTCGAAGATAACACTTCTAATTCGCATTGATTTGAAGCTAAATCATGTGTTTCGCATGGATTTGACGCTAACTCGTTTGTTTCGCATGCTGTTGAAGCTAAATCATGTATATCACAAGTATTTGAAGCTAAACCATTTGTATCGCATGGGATCGAAGATAAGCCTCCTACTTCGCATTGATTTGAAGCTAAATCAGGTTTTTCGCATGGATTTGAAGCTAACTCGTTTGTTTCGCATGCTGTTGAAGCTAAATCATATATATCACAAGTATTTGAAGCTAAACCATTTGTTTCGCATTTATTCGATGCTAAGCCTTCTACTTCGCATTGATTTGAGGCTAAATCATGTGTTTCGGTCGGTTTTTAAGCTAACTCGTTTGTTTCGCATGCTGTTGAAGCTAAATCATGTATATCACAAGTATTTGAAGCTAAACCATTTTTATCGGATGGGATCGAAGATAAGCCTCCTACTTCGCATTGATTTGAAGCTAAATCATGTGTTTCGCATGGACTTGAAGCTAACTCGTTTGTTTCGCATGCTGTTGAAGCTAAATCATGTATATCACAAGTATTTGAAGCTAAACCATTTGTATCGGATGGGATCGAAGATAAGCCTCCTACTTCGCATTGATTTGAAGCTAAATCATGTGTTTCGCATGGACTTGAAGCTAACTCGTTTGTTTCGCATGCAGTTGAAGCTGAATCATGTATGTCACAAGTATTTGAAGCTAAACTATTCGTTTCGCATGGATTCGAAGTTAACTCGTTTGTTTCGCATACAGTTGAAGCTAAATCACGTATATCACAAGTATTTGCAGCTAAACCATTTGTTTCGCATCGATACGAAGATAACCCTTCTACTTCGCATTGATTTGAAGCTAAATCATGTGTTTCGCATGGATTTGAATCTAACTCGTTTATTTCGCATGCTGTTGAAGCTAAATCATGTATATCACAAGTATAAGAAGCTAATCCGTTTGTTTCGCATGGATTCGAAGATAACACTTCTAATTCGCATTGATTTGAAGCTAAATCATGTGTTTCGCTTGGATTTGAAGCTAACTCGTTTTTTTCGCTAGTAGTTGAAGCTAAATCATGCATATCACAAGTATTTGAAGCTAAACCATTTGATTCCCATGGTTTTGAAGCCAAGCTTTCTACATCGCATTGACTTGAAGATAAATCATGTGTTTCGCTTGGATTTGAAGATAACTCATTTGTTTCGCATGCTGTTGAAGCTAAATCATGTATATCACAAGTATTTGAAGCTAAACCACTTGCTTCGCATGGATTCGATGATCAGCCTCCTACTTCGCATTGATTTGGTGCTAAATCATGTGTTTCGCATGGATTTGAAGCTAACTCGTTTGTTTCGCATGCTGTTGAAGCTAAATCATGTATATCACAAGTATTTGAAGCTATATCATACGTTTTGCATGGATTCCAAGATAACCCTTCTAATTCGCATTGATTTGAAGCTAAATCATGTGTTTCGCATGGATTTGAAGCTAACTCGTTTGTTTCGCATGCTGTTGAAGCTAAATCATATATATCACAAGTATTTGAAGCTAAATCATTTGTTACGCATGGATTCGAAGATCAGCCTTCTACTTCGCATTGAGTTGATGCTAAATCATGTGTTTCGCATGGATTTGAAGCTAACTCGTTTGTTTCGCATGCTGTTGAAGCTAAATCATGTATATCACAAGTATTTGAAGCTAAACCATTTGTATCGCATGGGCTCGAAGATAAGCCTCCTACTTCGCATTGATTTGAAGCTAAATCATGTGTTTCGCATGGATTTGAAGCTAACTCGTTTGTTTCGCATGCTGTTGAAGCTAAATCATATATATCACAAGTATTTGAAGCTAAACCATTTGTTTCGCATTTATTCGATGCTAAGCCTTCTACTTCGCATTGATTTGAGGCTAAATCATGTGTTTCGCTCGGTTTTGAAGCTAACTCGTTTGTTTCGCATGCTGTTGAAGCTAAATCATGTATATCACAAGTATTTGAAGCTAAACCATTTGTATCGCATGGGATCGAAGATAAGCCTCCTACTTCGCATTGATTTGAAGCTAAATCAGGTTTTTCGCATGGATTTGAAGCTAACTGGTTTGTTTCGCATGCTGTTGAAGCTAAATCATATATATCACAATTATTTGAAGCTAAACCACCTGTTTCGCATTTATTCGAAGCTAAGCCTTCTACTTCGCATTGATTTGAGGCTAAATCATGTGTTTCGCTCGGTTTTGAAACTAACTCGTTTGTTTCGCATGCTGTTGAAGCTAAATCATGTATATCACAAGTATTTGAAGCTATATCATACGTTTCGCATGGATTCCAAGATAACCCTTCTAATTCGCATTGATTTGAATCTAAATAATGTGTTTCGCATGGATTTGAAGCTAACTCGTTTATTTCGCATGCTGTTGAAGCTAAATCATGTAATCACAAGTATTTGCAGCTAAACCATTTGTTACGCATGGATTCGAAGATCAGCCTTCTACTTCGCATTGATTTGAAGCTAAATCATGTGTTTCGCATGGATTTGAATCTAACTCGTTTATTTCGCATTCTGTTGAAGCTAAATCATGTATATCACAAGTATAAGAAGCTAATCCGTTTGTTTCGCATGGATTCGAAGATAAGCCTTCTACTTCGCATTGATTTGAAGCTAAATCAGGTTTTTCGCATGGATTTGAAGCTAACTCGTTTGTTTCGCATGCTGTTGAAGCTAAATCATATATATCACAAGTATTTGAAGCTAAACCATTTGTTTCGCATTTATTCGAAGCTAAGCCTTCTACTTCACATTGATTAGAGGCTAAATCATGTGTTTCGCTCGGTTTTGAAGCTAACTCGTTTGTTTCGCATGCTGTTGAAGCTAAATCATGTATATCACAAGTATTTGAAGCTATATCATACGTTTCGCATGGATTCCAAGATAACCCTTCTAATTCGCATTGATTTGAAGCTAAATCATGTGTTTCGCATGGATTTGAATCTAACTCGTTTGTTTCGGATGCTGTTGAAGTTAAATCATGTATATCACAAGTATTTGAAGCTATATCATTTGTTTCGCATGGATTCGAAGATAACACTTCTAATTCGCATTGATTTGAAGCTAAATCATGTGTTTCGCTTGGATTTGAAGCTAACTCGTTTTTTTCGCTAGTAGTTGAAGCTAAATCATGCATATCACAAGTATTCGAAGCTAAACCATTTGATTCCCATGGTTTTGAAGCCAAGCTTTCTACATCGCATTGACTTGAAGATAAATCATGTGTTTCGCATGGATTCGAAGTTAACTCGTTTGTTTCGCATACAGTTGAAGCTAAATCACGTATATCACAAGTATTTGAAGCTAAACCATTTGTATTGCATGGGATCGAAGATAAGCCTCCTACTTCGCATTGATTTGAAGCTAAATCAGGTTTTTCGCATGGATTTGAAGCTAACTCGTTTGTTTCGCATGCTGTTGAAGCTAAATCATATATATCACAAGTATTTGAAGCTATATCATACGTTTCGCATGGATTCCAAGATAACCCTTCTAATTCGCATTGATTTGAAGCTAAATCATGTGTTTCGCATGGATTTGAATCTAACTCGTTTGTTTCGGATGCTGTTGAAGTTAAATCATGTATATCACAAGTATTTGAAGCTATATCATTTGTTTCGCATGGATTCGAAGATAACACTTCTAATTCGCATTGATTTGAAGCTAAATCATGTGTTTCGCATGGATTTGAAGCTAACTCGTTTGTTTCGCATGCTGTTGAAGCTAAATCATGTATATCACAAGTATTTGAAGCTAAACCATTTGTATCGGAGGGGATCGAAGATAAGCCTCCTATTTCGCATTGATTTGAAGCTAAATCATGTGTTTCGCATGGATTTGAAGCTAACTCGTTTGTATCGCATGCAGTTGTAGCTAAATCATGTATATCACAAGTATTTGAAGCTAAACCATTTGTTTCGCATGGATTCGAAGATAAGCCTTCTACTTCGCATTGATTTTAATCTCAATCATGTCTTTCGCATGGATTTAAAGGTAACTCGTTTGTTTCGCATGCAGTTGAAGCTGAATCATGTATATCACAAGTATTTGAAGATAAATCATGTGTTTCGGTTGGATTTGAAGCTAACTCGTTTGTTTCGCATGCTGTTGAAGCTAAATCATGTATACCACAAGTATTTGAAGCTATATCATACGTTTCGCATGGATTCCAAGATAACTCTTCTAATTCGCATTGATTTGAAGATAAATCATGTGTTTCGCATGGATTTGAAGCTAACTCGTTTGTTTCGCATGCTGTTGAAGCTAAATCATGTATATCACAAGTATTTGAAGCTAAACCATTTGTTACGCATGGATTCGAAGATCAGCCTTCTACTTCGCATTGATTTGATGCTAAATCATGTGTTTCGCATGGATTTGAAGCTAACTCGTTTGTTTCGCATGCTGTTGAAGCTAAATCATGTATATCACAAGTATTTGAAGCTAAACCATTTGTATCGCATGGGATCGAAGATAACCCTTCTAATTCGCATTGATTTGAATCTAAATCATGTGTTTCGCTTGGATTTGAAGCTAACTCGTTTGTTTCGCATGCTGTTGAAGCTAAATCATATATATCACAAGTATTTGAAGCTAAACCATTTGTTTCGCATTTATTCGATGCTAAGCCTTCTACTTCGCATTGATTTGAGGTTAAATCATGTGTTTCGCTCGGTTTTTAAGCTAACTCGTTTGTTTCGCATGCTGTTGAAGCTAAATCATGTATATCACAAGTATTTGAAGCTATATCATACGTTTCGCATGGATTCCAAGATAACCCTTCTAATTCGCATAGATTTGAAGATAAATCATGTGTTTCGCTTGGATTTGAATATAACTCATTTGTTTCGCAAGCTGTTGAAGCTAAATCATGTATATCACAAGTATTTGAAGCTAAACCATTTGTATCGCATGGGATCGAAGATAAGCCTCCTACTTCGCATTGATTTGAAGCTAAATCATGTGTTTCGCATGGATTTGAAGCTAACTCGTTTGTTTCGCATGCTGTTGAAGCTAAATCTTATATATCAGAAGTATTTGAAGCTAAACCATTTGTTTCGCATTTATTCGAAGCTAAGCCTTCTACTTCGCATTGATTTGAGGCTAAATCATGTGTTTCGCTCGGTTTTGAAGCTAACTCGTTTGTTTCGCATGCTGTTGAAGCTAAATCATGTATATCACACGTATTTGAAGCTATATCATACGTTTCGCATGGATTCCAAGATTTCACTTCTAATTCGCATTGATTTGAAGCTAAATCATGTGTTTCGCATGGATTTGAAGCTAACTCGTTTGTTTCGCATGCTGTTGAAGCTAAATCATGTATATCACACGTATTTGAAGCTATATCATACGTTTCGCATGGATTCCAAGATTTCACTTCTAATTCGCATTGATTTGAAGCTAAATCATGTGTTTCGCATGGATTTGAAGCTAACTCGTTTGTTTCGCATGCAGTTGTAGCTAAATCATGTATATCACAAGTATTTGAAGCTAAACCATTGTTTCGCATGGATTCGAAGATAAGCCTTCTACTTCGCATTGATTTTAATCTCAATCATGTCTTTCGCATGGATTTAAAGGTAACTCGTTTGTTTCGCACGCAGTTGAAGCTGAATCATGTATATCACAAGTATTTGAAGATAAATCATGTGTTTCGGTTGGATTTGAATATAACTCATTCGTTTCGCATGCTGTTGATGCTAAATCATGTATATCACAAGTATTTGAAGCTGAACCATTTGCTTCGCATGGATTCGAAGATCAGCCTTCTACTTCGCATTGATTTGATGCTAAATCATGTGTTTCGCATGGATTTGAAGCTAACTCGTTTGTTTCGCATGCTGTTGAAGCTAAAGCATGTATACCACAAGTATTTGAAGCTATATCATACGTTTCGCATGGATTCCAAGATAACTCTTCTAATTCGCATTGATTTGAAGATAAATCATGTGTTTCGCATGGATTTGAAGCTAACTCGTTTGTTTCGCATGCTGTTGAAGCTAAATCATGTATATCACAAGTATTTGAAGCTAAACCATTTGTTACGCATGGATTCGAAGATCAGCCTTCTACTTCGCATTGATTTGATGCTAAATCATGTGTTTCGCATGGATTTGAAGCTAACTCGTTTGTTTCGCATGCTGTTGAAGCTAAATCATGTATATCACAAGTATTTGAAGCTAAACCATTTGTATCGCATGGGATCGAAGGTAACCCTTCTAATTCGCATTGATTTGAAGCTAAATCATGTGTTTCGCTTGGATTTGAAGCTAACTCGTTTGTTTCGCATGCTGTTGAAGCTAAATCATATATATCACAAGTATTTGAAGCTAAACCATTTGTTTCGCATTTATTCGATGCTAAGCCTTCTACTTCGCATTGATTTGAGGTTAAATCATGTGTTTCGCTCGGTTTTTAAGCTAACTCGTTTGTTTCGCATGCTGTTGAAGCTAAATCATGTATATCACAAGTATTTGAAGCTATATCATACGTTTCGCATGGATTCCAAGATAACCCTTCTAATTCGCATAGATTTGAAGATAAATCATGTGTTTCGCTTGGATTTGAATATAACTCATTTGTTTCGCAAGCTGTTGAAGCTAAATCATGTATATCACAAGTATTTGAAGCTAAACCATTTGTATCGCATGGGATCGAAGATAAGCCTCCTACTTCGCATTGATTTGAAGCTAAATCATGTGTTTCGCATGGATTTGAAGCTAACTCGTTTGTTTCGCATGCTGTTGAAGCTAAATCTTATATATCACAAGTATTTGAAGCTAAACCATTTGTTTCGCATTTATTCGAAGCTAAGCCTTCTACTTCGCATTGATTTGAGGCTAAATCATGTGTTTCGCTCGGTTTTGAAGCTAACTCGTTTGTTTCGCATGCTGTTGAAGCTAAATCATGTATATCACACGTATTTGAAGCTATATCATACGTTTCGCATGGATTCCAAGATTTCACTTCTAATTCGCATTTATTTGAAGCTAAATCATGTGTTTCGCATGGATTTGAAGCTAACTCGTTTGTTTCGCATGCTGTTGAAGCTAAATCATGTATATCACAAGTATTTCAATCTAAACCATTTGTTACGCATGGATTCGAAGATCAGCCTTCTACTTCGCATTTATTTGATGATAAATCATGTGTTTCGCATGGATTTGAAGCTAACTCGTTTGTTTCGCATGCTGTTGAAGCTAAATCATGTATATCACAAGTATTTGAAGCTAAACCATTTGTATCGGATGGGATCGAAGATAAGCCTCCTACTTCGCATTGATTTGAAGCTAAATCATGTGTTTCGCATGGATTTGAAGCTAACTCGTTTGTATCGCATGCAGTTGTAGCTAAATCATGTATATCACAAGTATTTGAAGCTAAACCATTTGTTTCGCATGGATTCGAAGATAAGCCTTCTACTTCGCATTGATTTTAATCTCAATCATGTCTTTCGCATGGATTTAAAGGTAACTCGTTTGTTTCGCATGCAGTTGAAGCTGAATCATGTATATCACAAGTATTTGAAGCTAAACCATTTGTTTCGCATGGATTCGAAGATAAGCCTTCTACTTCGCATTGATTTTAATCTCAATCATGTCTTTCGCATGGATTTAAAGGTAACTCGTTTGTTTCGCATGCAGTTGAAGCTGAATCATGTATATCACAAGTATTTGAAGATAAATCATGTGTTTCGGTTGGATTTGAATATAACTCATTCGTTTCGCATGCTGTTGAAGCTAAATCATGTACATCACAAGTATTTGAAGCTAAACCATTTGTATCGTATGGGATCGAAGATAACCCTTCTAATTCGCATTGATTTGAAGCTAAATCATGTGTTTCGCATGGATTTGAAGCTAACTCGTTTGTTTCGCATGCTGTTGAAGCTAAATCATATATATCACAAGTATTTGAAGCTAAACCATTTGTTTCGCATTTATTCGAAGCTAAGCCTTCTACTTCGCATTGATTTGAGGCTAAATCATGTGTTTCGCTCGGTTTTGAAGCTAACTCGTTTGTTTCGCATGCTGTTGAAGCTAAATCATGTATATCACAAGTATTTGAAGCTATATCATACGTTTCGCATGGATTCCAAGATAACCCTTCTATTTCGCATTGATTTGAAGCTAAATCATGTGTTTCGCATGGATTTGAAGCTAACTCGTTTGTTTCGCATGCTGTTGAAGCTAAATCATATATCACAAGTATTTCAATCTAAACCATTTGTTACGCATGGATTCGAAGATCAGCCTTCTACTTCGCATTGATTTGATGATAAATCATGTGTTTCGCATGGATTTGAAGGTAACTCGTTTGTTTCGCATGCAGTTGAAGCTGAATCATGTATGTCACAAGTATTTGAAGCTAAACTATTCGTTTCGCATGGATTCGAAGATCAGCCTTCTACTTCGCATTGAGTTGATGATAAATCATGTGTTTCGCATGGATTTGAAGCTAACTCGTTTGTTTCGCATGCTGTTGAAGCTAAATCATGTATATCACAAGTATTTGAAGCTAAACCATTTGTATCGCATGGGATCGAAGATAAGCCTCCTACTTCGCATTGATTTGAAGCTAAATCAGGTTTTTCGCATGGATTTGAAGCTAACTCGTTTGTTTCGCATGCTGTTGAAGCTAAATCATATATATCACAAGTATTTGAAGCTAAACCATTTGTTTCGCATTTATTCGATGCTAAGCCTTTTACTTCGCATTGATTTGAGGCTAAATCATGTGTTTCGGTCGGTTTTTAAGCTAACTCGTTTGTTTCGCATGCTGTTGAAGCTAAATCATGTATATCACAAGTATTTGAAGCTAAACCGTTTGTATCGGATGGGATCGAAGATAAGCCTCCTACTTCGCATTGATTTGAAGCTAAATCATGTGTTTCGCATGGATTTGAAGCTAACTCGTTTGTATCGCATGCAGTTGTAGCTAAATCATGTATATCACAAGTATTTGAAGCTAAACCATTCGTTTCGCATGGATTCGAATATAAGCCTTCTACTTCGCATTGATTTTAATCTAAATCATGTCTTTCGCATGGATTTAAAGGTAACTCGTTTGTTTCGCATGCAGTTGAAGCTGAATCATGTATGTCACAAGTATTTGAAGCTAAACTATTCGTTTCGCATGGATACGAAGTTAACTCGTTTGTTTCGCATACAGTTGAAGCTAAATCATGTATATCACAAGCATAAGAAGCTAATCCGTTTGTTTCGCATGGATTCGAAGATAACACTTCTAATTCGCATTGATTTGAAGCTAAATCAGGTGTTTCGCTTGGATTTGAAGCTAACTCGTTTTTTTCGCTAGTAGTTGAAGCTAAATCATGCATATCACAAGTATTTGAAGCTAAACCATTTGATTCCCATGGTTTTGAAGCCAAGCTTTCTACATCGCATTGACTTGAAGATAAATCATGTGTTTCGCTTGGATTTGAAGATAACTCATTTGTTTCGCATGCTGTTGAAGCTAAATCATGTATATCACAAGTATTTGAAGCTAAACCACTTGCTTCGCATGGATTCGATGATCAGCTTCCTACTTCGCATTGATTTGGTGCTAAATCATGTGTTTCGCATGGATTTGAAGCTAACTCGTTTGTTTCGCATGCTGTTGAAGCTAAATCATGTATACCACAAGTATTTGAAGCTATATCATACGTTTCGCATGGATTCCAAGATAACCCTTCTAATTCGCATTGATTTGAAGCTAAATCATGTGTTCCGCATGGATTTGAAGCTAACTCGTTTATTTCGCATGTTGTTGAAGCTAAATAATGTATATCACAAGTATAAGAAGCTAATCCATTTGTTTCGCATGGATTCGAAGATATGCTTACTTCTTCGCATTGATTTGAAGCTAAATCATGTGTTTCGCATGGAATTGAATCTAACTCGTTTGTTTCGGATGCTGTTGAAGTTAAATCATGTATATCACAAGTATTTGAAGCTATATCATTTGTTTCGCATGGATTCGAAGATAACACTTCTAATTCGCATTGATTTGAAGCTAAATCATGTGTTTCGCATGGATTTGAAGCTAACTCGTTTGTTTCGCATGCTGTTGAAGCTAAATCATGTATATCACAAGTATTTGATGCTATATCATACGTTTCGCATGGATTCCAAGATAACCCTTCTAATTCGCATTGATTTGAAGCTAAATCATGTGTTTCGCATGGATTTGAAGCTAACTCGTTTGTTTCGCATGCTGTTGAAGCTAAATCATATATATCACAAGTATTTGAAGCTAAACCATTTGTTTCGCATTTATTCGATGCTAAGCCTTCTACTTCGCATTGATTTGAGGCTAAATCATGTGTTTCGCTCGGTTTTGAAGCTAACTCGTTTGTTTCGCATGCTGTTGAAGCTAAATCATGTATATCACAAGTATTTGAAGCTATATCATACGTTTCGCATGGATTCCAAGATAACCCATCTAATTCGCATAGGTTTGAAGATAAATCATGTGTTTCGCTTGGATTTGAATATAACTCATTTGTTTCGCATGCTGTTGAAGCTAAATCATGTATATCACAAGTATTTGAAGCTAAACGATTTGTTTCGCATTTATTCGATGCTAAGCCTTCTACTTCGCATTGATTTGAGGCTAAATCATGTGTTTTGCTCGGTTTTGAAGCTAACTCGTTTGTTTCGCATGCTGTTGAAGCTAAATCATGTATATCCCAAGTATTTGAAGCTATATCATACGTTCCGCATGGATTCCAAGATAACCCTTCTAATTCGCATAGATTTGAAGATAAATCATGTGTTTCGCTTGGATTTGAATATAACTCATTTGTTTCGCATGCTGTTGAAGCTAAATCATGTATATCACAAGTATTTGAAGCTAAACCATTTGTATCGCATGGGATCGAAGATAAGCCTCCTACTTCGCATTGATTTGAAGCTAAATCATGTGTTTCGCATGGATTTGAAGCTAACTCGTTTGTTTCGCATGCTGTTGAAGCTAAATCATGTATATCACAAGTATTTGAAGCTATATCATACGTTCCGCATGGATTCCAAGATAACCCTTCTAATTCGCATTGATTTGAAGATAAATCATGTGTTTCGCTTTGATTTGAATATAACTCATTTGTTTCGCATGCTGTTGAAGCTAAATCATGTATATCACAAGTATTTGAAGCTAAACCACTTGCTTCGCATGGATTCGATGATCAGCCACCTACTTCGCATTGATTTGGTGCTAAATCATGTGTTTCGCATGGATTTGAAGCTAACTCGTTTTGTTTCGCATGCTGTTGAAGCTAAATCATGTATATCACAAGTATTTGAAGCTATATCATACGTTTCGCATGGATTCCAAGATAACTCTTCTAATTCGCATTGATTTGAAGCTAAATCATGTGTTTCGCATGGATTTGAAGCTAACTCGTTTGTTTCGCATGCTGTTGAAGCTAAATCGTGTATATCACAAGTATTTGAAGCTAAACCATTTGTTACGCATGGATTCGAAGATCAGCCTTCTACTTCGCATTGATTTGATGCTAAATCATGTGTTTCGCATGGATTTGAAGCTAACTCGTTTGTTTCGCATGCTGTTGAAGCTAAATCATGTATATCACAAGTATTTGAAGCTAAACCATTTGTATCGCATTGGATCGAAGATAAGCCTCCTACTTCGCATTGATTTGAAGCTAAATCATGTGTTTCGCATGGATTTGAAGCTAACTCGTTTGTTTCGCATGCTGTTGAAGCTAAATCTTATATATCACAAGTATTTGAAGCTAACCATTTGTTTCGCATTTATTCGAAGCTAAGCCTTCTACTTCGCATTGATTTGAGGCTAAATCATGTGTTTCGCTCGGTTTTGAAGCTAACTCGTTTGTTTCGCATGCTGTTGAAGCTAAATCATGTATATCACAAGTATTTGAAGCTATATCATACGTTTCGCATGGATTCCAAGATAACACTTCTAATTCGCATTGATTTGAAGCTAAATCATGTGTTTCGCATGGATTTGAAGCTAACTCGTTTGTTTCGCATGCTGTTGAAGCTAAATCATGTATATCACAAGTATTTCAATCTAAACCATTTGTTACGCATGGATTCGAAGATCAGCCTTCTACTTCGCATTTATTTGATGATAAATCATGTGTTTCGCATGGATTTGAAGCTAACTCGTTTGTTTCGCATGCTGTTGAAGCTAAATCATGTATATCACAAGTATTTGAAGCTAAACCATTTGTATCGCATGGGATCGAAGATAAGCCTCCTACTTCGCATTGATTTGAAGCTAAATCATGTGTTTCGCATGGATTTGAAGATAACTCGTTTGTTTCGCATGCTGTTGAAGCTAAATCTTATATATCACAAGTATTTGAAGCTAAACCATTTGTTTCGCATTTATTCGAAGCTAAGCCTTCTACTTCGCATTGATTTGAGGCTAAATCATGTGTTTCGCTCGGTTTTGAAGCTAACTCGTTTGTTTCGCATGCTGTTGAAGCTAAATCATGTATATCACAAGTATTTGAAGCTATATCATACGTTTCGCATGGATTCCAAGATAACACTTCTAATTCGCATTGATTTGAAGCTAAATCATGTGTTTCGCATGGATTTGAAGCTAACTCGTTTGTTTCGCATGCTGTTGAAGCTAAATCATGTATATCACAAGTATTTGAAGCTAAACCATTTGTATCGCATGGGATCGAAGATAACCCTTCTAATTCGCATTGATTTGAAGCTAAATCATGTGTTTCGCATGGATTTGAAGCTAACTCGTTTGTTTCGCATGCTGTTGAAGCTAAATCATATATATCACAAGTATTTGAAGCTAAACCATTTGTTTCGCATTTATTCGAAGCTAAGCCTTCTACTTCGCATTGATTTGAGGCTAAATCATGTGTTTCGCTCGGTTTTGAAGCTAACTCGTTTGTTTCGCATGCTGTTGAAGCTAAATCATGTATATCACAAGTATTTGAAGCTATATCATACGTTTCGCATGGATTCCAAGATAACCCTTCTATTTCGCATTGATTTGAAGCTAAATCATGTGTTTCGCATGGATTTGAAGCTAACTCGTTTGTTTCGCATGCTGTTGAAGCTAAATCATATATCACAAGTATTTCAATCTAAACCATTTGTTACGCATGGATTCGAAGATCAGCCTTCTACTTCGCATTGATTTGATGATAAATCATGTGTTTCGCATGGATTTGAAGGTAACTCGTTTGTTTCGCATGCAGTTGAAGCTGAATCATGTATGTCACAAGTATTTGAAGCTAAACTATTCGTTTCGCATGGATTCGAAGATCAGCCTTCTACTTCGCATTGAGTTGATGATAAATCATGTGTTTCGCATGGATTTGAAGCTAACTCGTTTGTTTCGCATGCTGTTGAAGCTAAATCATGTATATCACAAGTATTTGAAGCTAAACCATTTGTATCGCATGGGATCGAAGATAAGCCTCCTACTTCGCATTGATTTGAAGCTAAATCAGGTTTTTCGCATGGATTTGAAGCTAACTCGTTTGTTTCGCATGCTGTTGAAGCTAAATCATATATATCACAAGTATTTGAAGCTAAACCATTTGTTTCGCATTTATTCGATGCTAAGCCTTTTACTTCGCATTGATTTGAGGCTAAATCATGTGTTTCGGTCGGTTTTTAAGCTAACTCGTTTGTTTCGCATGCTGTTGAAGCTAAATCATGTATATCACAAGTATTTGAAGCTAAACCGTTTGTATCGGATGGGATCGAAGATAAGCCTCCTACTTCGCATTGATTTGAAGCTAAATCATGTGTTTCGCATGGATTTGAAGCTAACTCGTTTGTATCGCATGCAGTTGTAGCTAAATCATGTATATCACAAGTATTTGAAGCTAAACCATTCGTTTCGCATGGATTCGAAGATAAGCCTTCTACTTCGCATTGATTTTAATCTAAATCATGTCTTTCGCATGGATTTAAAGGTAACTCGTTTGTTTCGCATGCAGTTGAAGCTGAATCATGTATGTCACAAGTATTTGAAGCTAAACTATTCGTTTCGCATGGATACGAAGTTAACTCGTTTGTTTCGCATACAGTTGAAGCTAAATCATGTATATCACAAGTATAAGAAGCTAATCCGTTTGTTTCGCATGGATTCGAAGATAACACTTCTAATTCGCATTGATTTGAAGCTAAATCAGGTGTTTCGCTTGGATTTGAAGCTAACTCGTTTTTTTCGCTAGTAGTTGAAGCTAAATCATGCATATCACAAGTATTTGAAGCTAAACCATTTGATTCCCATGGTTTTGAAGCCAAGCTTTCTACATCGCATTGACTTGAAGATAAATCATGTGTTTCGCTTGGATTTGAAGATAACTCATTTGTTTCGCATGCTGTTGAAGCTAAATCATGTATATCACAAGTATTTGAAGCTAAACCACTTGCTTCGCATGGATTCGATGATCAGCTTCCTACTTCGCATTGATTTGGTGCTAAATCATGTGTTTCGCATGGATTTGAAGCTAACTCGTTTGTTTCGCATGCTGTTGAAGCTAAATCATGTATACCACAAGTATTTGAAGCTATATCATACGTTTCGCATGGATTCCAAGATAACCCTTCTAATTCGCATTGATTTGAAGCTAAATCATGTGTTCCGCATGGATTTGAAGCTAACTCGTTTATTTCGCATGTTGTTGAAGCTAAATAATGTATATCACAAGTATAAGAAGCTAATCCATTTGTTTCGCATGGATTCGAAGATATGCTTACTTCTTCGCATTGATTTGAAGCTAAATCATGTGTTTCGCATGGAATTGAATCTAACTCGTTTGTTTCGGATGCTGTTGAAGTTAAATCATGTATATCACAAGTATTTGAAGCTATATCATTTGTTTCGCATGGATTCGAAGATAACACTTCTAATTCGCATTGATTTGAAGCTAAATCATGTGTTTCGCATGGATTTGAAGCTAACTCGTTTGTTTCGCATGCTGTTGAAGCTAAATCATGTATATCACAAGTATTTGATGCTATATCATACGTTTCGCATGGATTCCAAGATAACCCTTCTAATTCGCATTGATTTGAAGCTAAATCATGTGTTTCGCATGGATTTGAAGCTAACTCGTTTGTTTCGCATGCTGTTGAAGCTAAATCATATATATCACAAGTATTTGAAGCTAAACCATTTGTTTCGCATTTATTCGATGCTAAGCCTTCTACTTCGCATTGATTTGAGGCTAAATCATGTGTTTCGCTCGGTTTTGAAGCTAACTCGTTTGTTTCGCATGCTGTTGAAGCTAAATCATGTATATCACAAGTATTTGAAGCTATATCATACGTTTCGCATGGATTCCAAGATAACCCATCTAATTCGCATAGGTTTGAAGATAAATCATGTGTTTCGCTTGGATTTGAATATAACTCATTTGTTTCCCATGCTGTTGAAGCTAAATCATGTATATCACAAGTATTTGAAGCTAAACCATTTGTTTCGCATTTATTCGATGCTAAGCCTTCTACTTCGCATTGATTTGAGGCTAAATCATGTGTTTTGCTCGGTTTTGAAGCTAACTCGTTTGTTTCGCATGCTGTTGAAGCTAAATCATGTATATCCCAAGTATTTGAAGCTATATCATACGTTCCGCATGGATTCCAAGATAACCCTTCTAATTCGCATAGATTTGAAGATAAATCATGTGTTTCGCTTGGATTTGAATATAACTCATTTGTTTCGCATGCTGTTGAAGCTAAATCATGTATATCACAAGTATTTGAAGCTAAACCATTTGTATCGCATGGGATCGAAGATAAGCCTCCTACTTCGCATTGATTTGAAGCTAAATCATGTGTTTCGCACGGATTTGAAGCTAACTCGTTTGTTTCGCATGCTGTTGAAGCTAAATCATGTATACCACAAGTATTTGAAGCTATATCATACGTTTCGCATGGATTCCAAGATAACCCTTCTAATTCGCATTGATTTGAAGCTAAATCATGTGTTTCGCATGGATTTGAAGCTAACTCGTTTATTTCGCATGTTGTTGAAGCTAAATAATGTATATCACAAGTATAAGAAGCTAATCCATTTGTTTCGCATGGATTCGAAGATATGCTTACTTCTTCGCATTGATTTGAAGCTAAATCATGTGTTTCGCATGGATTTGAATCTAACTCGTTTGTTTCGGATGCTGTTGAAGTTAAATCATGTATATCACAAGTATTTGAAGCTATATCATTTGTTTCGCATGGATTCGAAGATAACACTTCTAATTCGCATTGATTTGAAGCTAAATCATGTGTTTCGCATGGATTTGAAGCTAACTCGTTTGTTTCGCATGCTGTTGAAGCTAAATCATGTATATCACAAGTATTTGAAGCTAAACCATTTGTATCGCATGGGATCGAAGATAAGCCTCCTACTTCGCATTGATTTGAAGCTAAATCATGTGTTTCGCATGGATTAGAAGCTAACTCGTTTGTTTCGCATGCTGTTGAAGCTAAATCATATATATCACAAGTATTTGAAGCTAAACCATTTGTTTCGCATTTATTCGATGCTAAGCCTTCTACTTCGCATTGATTTGAGGCTAAATCATGTGTTTCGCTCGGTTTTGAAGCTAACTCGTTTGTTTCGCATGCTGTTGAAGCTAAATCATGTATATCACAAGTATTTGAAGCTATATCATACGTTTCGCATGGATTCCAAGATAACCCATCTAATTCGCATAGGTTTGAAGATAAATCATGTGTTTCGCTTGGATTTGAATATAACTCATTTGTTTCGCATGCTGTTGAAGCTAAATCATGTATATCACAAGTATTTGAAGCTAAACCATTTGTTTCGCATTTATTCGATGCTAAGCCTTCTACTTCGCATTGATTTGAGGCTAAATCATGTGTTTTGCTCGGTTTTGAAGCTAACTCGTTTGTTTCGCATGCTGTTGAAGCTAAATCATGTATATCCCAAGTATTTGAAGCTATATCATACGTTCCGCATGGATTCCAAGATAACACTTCTAATTCGCATTGATTTGAAGCTAAATCATGTGTTTCGCATGGATTTGAAGCTAACTCGTTTGTTTCGCATGCTGTTGAAGCTAAATCATGTATATCACAAGCATTTCAATCTAAACCATTTGTTACGCATGGATTCGAAGATCAGCCTTCTACTTCGCATTTATTTGATGATAAATCATGTGTTTCGCATGGATTTGAAGCTAACTCGTTTGTTTCGCATGCTGTTGAAGCTAAATCATGTATATCACAAGTATTTGAAGCTAAACCATTTGTATCGCATGGGATCGAAGATAAGCCTCCTACTTCGCATTGATTTGAAGCTAAATCATGTGTTTCGCATGGATTTGAAGCTAACTCGTTTGTTTCGCATGCTGTTGAAGCTAAATCTTATATATCACAAGTATTTGAAGCTAAACCATTTGTTTCGCATTTATTCGAAGCTAAGCCTTCTACTTCGCATTGATTTGAGGCTAAATCATGTGTTTCGCTCGGTTTTGAAGCTAACTCGTTTGTTTCGCATGCTGTTGAAGCTAAATCATGTATATCACAAGTATTTGAAGCTATATCATACGTTTCGCATGGATTCCAAGATAACACTTCTAATTCGCATTGATTTGAAGCTAAATCATGTGTTTCGCATGGATTTGAAGCTAACTCGTTTGTTTCGCATGCTGTTGAAGCTAAATCATGTATATCACAAGTATTTCAATCTAAACCATTTGTTACGCATGGATTCGAAGATCAGCCTTCTACTTCGCATTTATTTGATGATAAATCATGTGTTTCGCATGGATTTGAAGCTAACTCGTTTGTTTCGCATGCTGTTGAAGCTAAATCATGTATATCACAAGTATTTGAAGCTAAACCATTTGTATCGGATGGGATCGAAGATAAGCCTCCTACTTCGCATTGATTTGAAGCTAAATCATGTGTTTCGCATGGATTTGAAGCTAACTCGTTTGTATCGCATGCAGTTGTAGCTAAATCATGTATATCACAAGTATTTGAAGCTAAACCATTTGTTTCGCATGGATTCGAAGATAAGCCTTCTACTTCGCATTGATTTTAATCTCAAGCATGTCTTTCGCATGGATTTGAAGGTAACTCGTTTGTTTCGCATGCAGTTGAAGCTGAATCATGTATATCACAAGTATTTGAAGATAAATCATGTGTTTCGGTTGGATTTGAATATAACTCATTCGTTTCGCATGCTGTTGAAGCTAAATCATGTATATCACAAGTATTTGAAGCTGAACCATTTGCTTCGCATGGATTCGAAGATCAGCCTTCTACTTCGCATTGATTTGATGCTAAATCATGTGTTTCGCATGGATTTGAAGCTAACTCGTTTGTTTCGCATGCTGTTGAAGCTAAATCATGTATATCACAAGTATTTGAAGCTAAACCATTTGTATCGCATGGGATCGAAGATAAGCCTCCTACTTCGCATTGATTTGAAGCTAAATCATGTGTTTCGCATGGATTTGAAGCTAACTCGTTTGTTTCGCATGCTGTTGAAGCTAAATCTTATATATCACAAGTATTTGAAGCTAAACCATTTGTTTCGCATTTATTCGAAGCTAAGCCTTCTACTTCGCATTGATTTGAGGCTAAATCATGTGTTTCGCTCGGTTTTGAAGCTAACTCGTTTGTTTCGCATGCTGTTGAAGCTAAATCATGTATATCACAAGTATTTGAAGCTATATCATACGTTTCGCATGGATTCCAAGATAACACTTCTAATTCGCATTGATTTGAAGCTAAATCATGTGTTTCGCATGGATTTGAAGCTAACTCGTTTGTTTCGCATGCTGTTGAAGCTAAATCATGTATATCACAAGTATTTCAATCTAAACCATTTGTTACGCATGGATTCGAAGATCAGCCTTCTACTTCGCATTTATTTGATGATAAATCATGTGTTTCGCATGGATTTGAAGCTAACTCGTTTGTTTCGCATGCTGTTGAAGCTAAATCATGTATATCACAAGTATTTGAAGCTAAACCATTTGTATCGGATGGGATCGAAGATAAGCCTCCTACTTCGCATTGATTTGAAGCTAAATCATGTGTTTTGCATGGATTTGAAGCTAACTCGTTTGTATCGCATGCAGTTGTAGCTAAATCATGTATATCACAAGTATTTGAAGCTAAACCATTTGTTTCGCATGGATTCGAAGATAAGCCTTCTACTTCGCATTGATTTTAATCTCAAGCATGTCTTTCGCATGGATTTAAAGGTAACTCGTTTGTTTCGCATGCAGTTGAAGCTGAATCATGTATATCACAAGTATTTGAAGATAAATCATGTGTTTCGGTTGGATTTGAATATAACTCATTCGTTTCGCATGCTGTTGAAGCTAAATCATGTATATCACAAGTATTTGAAGCTGAACCATTTGCTTCGCATGGATTCGAAGATCAGCCTTCTACTTCGCATTGATTTGATGCTAAATCATGTGTTTCGCATGGATTTGAAGCTAACTCGTTTGTTTCGCATGCTGTTGAAGCTAAATCATGTATACCACAAGTATTTGAAGCTATATCATACGTTTCGCATGGATTCCAAGATAACCCTTCTAATTCGCATTGATTTGAAGCTAAATCATGTGTTTCGCATGGATTTGAAGCTAACTCGTTTATTTCGCATGTTGTTGAAGCTAAATAATGTATATCACAAGTATAAGAAGCTAATCCATTTGTTTCGCATGGATTCGAAGATATGCTTACTTCTTCGCATTGATTTGAAGCTAAATCATGTGTTTCGCATGGATTTGAATCTAACTCGTTTGTTTCGGATGCTGTTGAAGTTAAATCATGTATATCACAAGTATTTGAAGCTATATCATTTGTTTCGCATGGATTCGAAGATAACACTTCTAATTCGCATTGATTTGAAGCTAAATCATGTGTTTCGCATGGATTTGAAGCTAACTCGTTTGTTTCGCATGCTGTTGAAGCTAAATCATATATATCACAAGTATTTGAAGCTAAACCATTTGTTACGCATGGATTCGAAGATCAGCCTTCTACTTCGCATTGAGTTGATGCTAAATCATGTGTTTCGCATGGATTTGAAGCTAACTCGTTTGTTTCGCATGCTGTTGAAGCTAAATCATGTATATCACAAGTATTTGAAGCTAAACCATTTGTATCGCATGGGATCGAAGATAAGCCTCCTACTTCGCATTGATTTGAAGCTAAATCATGTGTTTCGCATGGATTTGAATCTAACACGTTTGTTTTGGATGATGTTGAAGTTAAATCATGTATATCACAAGTATTTGAAGCTATATCATTTGTTTCGCATGGATTCGAAGATAACACTTCTAATTCGCATTGATTTGAAGCTAAATCATGTGTTTCGCTTGGATTTGAAGCTAACTCGTTTGTTTCGCATGCTGTTGAAGCTAAATCATATATCACAAGTATTTCAATCTAAACCATTTGTTACGCATGGATTCGAAGATCAGCCTTCTACTTCGCATTGATTTGATGATAAATCATGTGTTTCGCATGGATTTGAAGCTAACTCGTTTGTTTCGCATGCTGTTGAAGATAAATCATGTATATCACAAGTATTTGAAGCTAAACCATTTGTATCGGATGGGATCGAAGATAAGCCTCCTACTTCGCATTGATTTGAAGCTAAATCATGTGTTTCGCATGGATTTGAAGCTAACTCGTTTGTATCGCATGCAGTTGTAGCTAAATCATGTATATCACAAGTATTTGAAGCTAAACCATTTGTTTCGCATGGATTCGAAGATAAGCCTTCTGCTTCGCATTGATTTTAATCTAAATCATGTCTTTCGCATGGATTTAAAGGTAACTCGTTTGTTTCGCATGCAGTTGAAGCTGAATCATGTATATCACAAGTATTTGAAGCTAAACTAGTCGTTTCGCATGGATTCGAAGTTAACTCGTTTGTTTCGCATACAGTTGAAGCTAAATCACGTATATCACAAGTATTTGCAGCTAAACCATTTGTTTCGCATCGATACGAAGATAACCCTTCTACTTCGCATTGATTTGAAGCTTAATCATGTGTTTCGCATGGATTTGAATCTAACTCGTTTATTTCGCATGCTGTTGAAGCTAAATCATGTATATCACAAGTATAAGAAGCTAATCCGTTTGTTTCGCATGGATTCGAAGATAAGCCTTCTACTTCCCATTGATTTGAAGCTAAATCATGTGTTTCGCATGGATCTGAATCTAACTCGTTTGTTTCGGATGCTGTTGAAGCTAAATCATGTATATCACAAGTATTTGAAGCTATATCATACGTTCCGCATGGATTCCAAGATAACCCTTCTAATTCGCATTGATTTGAAGATAAATCATGTGTTTCGCTTTGATTTGAATATAACTCATTTGTTTCGCATGCTGTTGAAGCTAAATCATGTATATCACAAGTATTTGAAGCTAAACCACTTGCTTCGCATGGATTCGATGATCAGCCACCTACTTCGCATTGATTTGGTGCTAAATCATGTGTTTCGCATGGATTTGAAGCTAACTCGTTTGTTTCGCATGCTGTTGAAGCTAAATCATGTATATCACAAGTATTTGAAGCTATATCATACGTTTCGCATGGATTCCAAGATAACTCTTCTAATTCGCATTGATTTGAAGCTAAATCATGTGTTTCGCATGGATTTGAAGCTAACTCGTTTGTTTCGCATGCTGTTGAAGCTAAATCGTGTATATCACAAGTATTTGAAGCTAAACCATTTGTTACGCATGGATTCGAAGATCAGCCTTCTACTTCGCATTGATTTGATGCTAAATCATGTGTTTCGCATGGATTTGAAGCTAACTCGTTTGTTTCGCATGCTGTTGAAGCTAAATCATGTATATCACAAGTATTTGAAGCTAAACCATTTGTATCGCATGGGATCGAAGATAAGCCTCCTACTTCGCATTGATTTGAAGCTAAATCATGTGTTTCGCATGGATTTGAAGCTAACTCGTTTGTTTCGCATGCTGTTGAAGCTAAATCTTATATATCACAAGTATTTGAAGCTAAACCATTTGTTTCGCATTTATTCGAAGCTAAGCCTTCTACTTCGCATTGATTTGAGGCTAAATCATGTGTTTCGCTCGGTTTTGAAGCTAACTCGTTTGTTTCGCATGCTGTTGAAGCTAAATCATGTATATCACAAGTATTTGAAGCTATATCATACGTTTCGCATGGATTCCAAGATAACACTTCTAATTCGCATTGATTTGAAGCTAAATCATGTGTTTCGCATGGATTTGAAGCTAACTCGTTTGTTTCGCATGCTGTTGAAGCTAAATCATGTATATCACAAGTATTTCAATCTAAACCATTTGTTACGCATGGATTCGAAGATCAGCCTTCTACTTCGCATTTATTTGATGATAAATCATGTGTTTCGCATGGATTTGAAGCTAACTCGTTTGTTTCGCATGCTGTTGAAGCTAAATCATGTATATCACAAGTATTTGAAGCTAAACCATTTGTATCGGATGGGATCGAAGATAAGCCTCCTACTTCGCATTGATTTGAAGCTAAATCATGTGTTTCGCATGGATTTGAAGCTAACTCGTTTGTATCGCATGCAGTTGTAGCTAAATCATGTATATCACAAGTATTTGAAGCTAAACCATTTGTTTCGCATGGATTCGAAGATAAGCCTTCTACTTCGCATTGATTTTAATCTCAAGCATGTCTTTCGCATGGATTTAAAGGTAACTCGTTTGTTTCGCATGCAGTTGAAGCTGAATCATGTATATCACAAGTATTTGAAGATAAATCATGTGTTTCGGTTGGATTTGAATATAACTCATTCGTTTCGCATGCTGTTGAAGCTAAATCATGTATATCACAAGTATTTGAAGCTGAACCATTTGCTTCGCATGGATTCGAAGATCAGCCTTCTACTTCGCATTGATTTGATGCTAAATCATGTGTTTCGCACGGATTTGAAGCTAACTCGTTTGTTTCGCATGCTGTTGAAGCTAAATCATGTATACCACAAGTATTTGAAGCTATATCATACGTTTCGCATGGATTCCAAGATAACCCTTCTAATTCGCATTGATTTGAAGCTAAATCATGTGTTTCGCATGGATTTGAAGCTAACTCGTTTATTTCGCATGTTGTTGAAGCTAAATAATGTATATCACAAGTATTTGAAGCTAAACCATTTGTATCGCATGGGATCGAAGATAAGCCTCCTACTTCGCATTGATTTGAAGCTAAATCATGTGTTTCGCATGGATTTGAATCTAACTCGTTTGTTTCGGATGCTGTTGAAGTTAAATCATGTATATCACAAGTATTTGAAGCTATATCATTTGTTTCGCATGGATTCGAAGATAACACTTCTAATTCGCATTGATTTGAAGCTAAATCATGTGTTTCGCATGGATTTGAAGCTAACTCGTTTGTTTCGCATGCTGTTGAAGCCAAATCATGTATATCACAAGTATTTGAAGCTAAACCATTTGTATCGCATGGGATCGAAGATAAGCCTCCTACTTCGCATTGATTTGAAGCTAAATCATGTGTTTCGCATGGATTAGAAGCTAACTCGTTTGTTTCGCATGCTGTTGAAGCTAAATCATATATATCACAAGTATTTGAAGCTAAACCATTTGTTTCGCATTTATTCGATGCTAAGCCTTCTACTTCGCATTGATTTGAGGCTAAATCATGTGTTTCGCTCGGTTTTGAAGCTAACTCGTTTGTTTCGCATGCTGTTGAAGCTAAATCATGTATATCACAAGTATTTGAAGCTATATCATACGTTTCGCATGGATTCCAAGATAACCCATCTAATTCGCATAGGTTTGAAGATAAATCATGTGTTTCGCTTGGATTTGAATATAACTCATTTGTTTCGCATGCTGTTGAAGCTAAATCATGTATATCACAAGTATTTGAAGCTAAACCATTTGTTTCGCATTTATTCGATGCTAAGCCTTCTACTTCGCATTGATTTGAGGCTAAATCATGTGTTTTGCTCGGTTTTGAAGCTAACTCGTTTGTTTCGCATGCTGTTGAAGCTAAATCATGTATATCCCAAGTATTTGAAGCTATATCATACGTTCCGCATGGATTCCAAGATAACCCTTCTAATTCGCATAGATTTGAAGCTAAATCATGTGTTTCGCATGGATTTGAAGCTAACTCGTTTGTTTCGCATGCTGTTGAAGCTAAATCATGTATATCACAAGTATTTGAAGCTATATCATACGTTCCGCATGGATTCCAAGATAACCCTTCTAATTCGCATTGATTTGAAGATAAATCATGTGTTTCGCTTGGATTTGAATATAACTCATTTGTTTCGCATGCTGTTGAAGCTAAATCATGTATATCACAAGTATTTGAAGCTAAACCACTTGCTTCGCATGGATTCGATGATCAGCCACCTACTTCGCATTGATTTGGTGCTAAATCATGTGTTTCGCATGGATTTGAAGCTAACTCGTTTGTTTCGCATGCTGTTGAAGCTAAATCATGTATATCACAAGTATTTGAAGCTATATCATACGTTTCGCATGGATTCCAAGATAACTCTTCTAATTCGCATTGATTTGAAGCTAAATCATGTGTTTCGCATGGATTTGAAGCTAACTCGTTTGTTTCGCATGCTGTTGAAGCTAAATCGTGTATATCACAAGTATTTGAAGCTAAACCATTTGTTACGCATGGATTCGAAGATCAGCCTTCTACTTCGCATTGATTTGATGCTAAATCATGTGTTTCGCATGGATTTGAAGCTAACTCGTTTGTTTCGCATGCTGTTGAAGCTAAATCATGTATATCACAAGTATTTGAAGCTAAACCATTTGTTTCGCATTTATTCGATGCTAAGCCTTCTACTTCGCATTGATTTGAGGCTAAATCATGTGTTTCGCTCGGTTTTGAAGCTAACTCGTTTGTTTCGCATGCTGTTGAAGCTAAATCATGTATATCACAAGTATTTGAAGCTATATCATACGTTTCGCATGGATTCCAAGATAACCCATCTAATTCGCATAGGTTTGAAGATAAATCATGTGTTTCGCTTGGATTTGAATATAACTCATTTGTTTCGCATGCTGTTGAAGCTAAATCATGTATATCACAAGTATTTGAAGCTAAACCATTTGTTTCGCATTTATTCGATGCTAAGCCTTCTACTTCGCATTGATTTGAGGCTAAATCATGTGTTTTGCTCGGTTTTGAAGCTAACTCGTTTGTTTCGCATGCTGTTGAAGCTAAATCATGTATATCCCAAGTATTTGAAGCTATATCATACGTTCCGCATGGATTCCAAGATAACCCTTCTAATTCGCATAGATTTGAAGCTAAATCATGTGTTTCGCATGGATTTGAAGCTAACTCGTTTGTTTCGCATGCTGTTGAAGCTAAATCATGTATATCACAAGTATTTGAAGCTATATCATACGTTCCGCATGGATTCCAAGATAACCCTTCTAATTCGCATTGATTTGAAGATAAATCATGTGTTTCGCTTGGATTTGAATATAACTCATTTGTTTCGCATGCTGTTGAAGCTAAATCATGTATATCACAAGTATTTGAAGCTAAACCACTTGCTTCGCATGGATTCGATGATCAGCCACCTACTTCGCATTGATTTGGTGCTAAATCATGTGTTTCGCATGGATTTGAAGCTAACTCGTTTGTTTCGCATGCTGTTGAAGCTAAATCATGTATATCACAAGTATTTGAAGCTATATCATACGTTTCGCATGGATTCCAAGATAACTCTTCTAATTCGCATTGATTTGAAGCTAAATCATGTGTTTCGCATGGATTTGAAGCTAACTCGTTTGTTTCGCATGCTGTTGAAGCTAAATCGTGTATATCACAAGTATTTGAAGCTAAACCATTTGTTACGCATGGATTCGAAGATCAGCCTTCTACTTCGCATTGATTTGATGCTAAATCATGTGTTTCGCATGGATTTGAAGCTAACTCGTTTGTTTCGCATGCTGTTGAAGCTAAATCATGTATATCACAAGTATTTGAAGCTAAACCATTTGTATCGCATGGGATCGAAGATAAGCCTCCTACTTCGCATTGATTTGAAGCTAAATCATGTGTTTCGCATGGATTTGAAGCTAACTCGTTTGTTTCGCATGCTGTTGAAGCTAAATCTTATATATCACAAGTATTTGAAGCTAAACCATTTGTTTCGCATTTATTCGAAGCTAAGCCTTCTACTTCGCATTGATTTGAGGCTAAATCATGTGTTTCGCTCGGTTTTGAAGCTAACTCGTTTGTTTCGCATGCTGTTGAAGCTAAATCATGTATATCACAAGTATTTGAAGCTATATCATACGTTTCGCATGGATTCCAAGATAACACTTCTAATTCGCATTGATTTGAAGCTAAATCATGTGTTTCGCATGGATTTGAAGCTAACTCGTTTGTTTCGCATGCTGTTGAAGCTAAATCATGTATATCACAAGTATTTCAATCTAAACCATTTGTTACGCATGGATTCGAAGATCAGCCTTCTACTTCGCATTTATTTGATGATAAATCATGTGTTTCGCATGGATTTGAAGCTAACTCGTTTGTTTCGCATGCTGTTGAAGCTAAATCATGTATATCACAAGTATTTGAAGCTAAACCATTTGTATCGGATGGGATCGAAGATAAGCCTCCTACTTCGCATTGATTTGAAGCTAAATCATGTGTTTCGCATGGATTTGAAGCTAACTCGTTTGTATCGCATGCAGTTGTAGCTAAATCATGTATATCACAAGTATTTGAAGCTAAACCATTTGTTTCGCATGGATTCGAAGATAAGCCTTCTACTTCGCATTGATTTTAATCTCAAGCATGTCTTTCGCATGGATTTAAAGGTAACTCGTTTGTTTCGCATGCAGTTGAAGCTGAATCATGTAAATCACAAGTATTTGAAGATAAATCATGTGTTTCGGTTGGATTTGAATATAACTCATTCGTTTCGCATGCTGTTGAAGCTAAATCATGTATATCACAAGTATTTGAAGCTGAACCATTTGCTTCGCATGGATTCGAAGATCAGCCTTCTACTTCGCATTGATTTGATGCTAAATCATGTGTTTCGCATGGATTTGAAGCTAACTCGTTTGTTTCGCATGCTGTTGAAGCTAAATCATGTATATCACAAGTATTTGAAGCTAAACCATTTGTATCGCATGGGATCGAAGATAAGCCTCCTACTTCGCATTGATTTGAAGCTAAATCATGTGTTTCGCATGGATTTGAAGCTAACTCGTTTGTTTCGCATGCTGTTGAAGCTAAATCTTATATATCACAAGTATTTGAAGCTAAACCATTTGTTTCGCATTTATTCGAAGCTAAGCCTTCTACTTCGCATTGATTTGAGGCTAAATCATGTGTTTCGCTCGGTTTTGAAGCTAACTCGTTTGTTTCGCATGCTGTTGAAGCTAAATCATGTATATCACAAGTATTTGAAGCTATATCATACGTTTCGCATGGATTCCAAGATAACACTTCTAATTCGCATTGATTTGAAGCTAAATCATGTGTTTCGCATGGATTTGAAGCTAACTCGTTTGTTTCGCATGCTGTTGAAGCTAAATCATGTATATCACAAGTATTTCAATCTAAACCATTTGTTACGCATGGATTCG